>NW_025745314.1:0-182500 GCF_021184085.1 Oncorhynchus gorbuscha
AGGCAGGCAGGCAGAAAGAAAGAAAGGCAGGCAGGCAGGCAGGCAGAAAGAAAGAAAGACAGACAGGCAGGCAGGCAGGCAGAAAGAAAGACAGACAGACAGACAGACAGACAGACAGACAGACAGACAGACAGACAGACAGACAGGCAGGCAGAAAGAAAGAAAGAAAGACAGACAGACAGACAGGCAGGCAGAAAGAAAGACAGGCAGGCAGAAAGAAAGAAAGACAGACAGGCAGAAAGAAAGAAAGACAGACAGGCAGGCAGGCAGAAAGACAGACAGACAGGCAGGCAGAAAGAAAGAAAGACAGGCAGGCAGGCAGGCAGGCAGGCAGGCAGAAAGAAAGACAGGCAGGCAGAAAGAAAGAAAGAAAGAAAGACAGACAGGCAGGCAGGCAGGCAGAAAGAAAGACAGACAGACAGGCAGGCAGGCAGGCAGGCAGGCAGGCAGAAAGAAAGGCAGGCAGGCAGGCAGGCAGGCAGGCAGAAAGAAAGAAAGACAAGAAAGACAGAGGCAGGCAGAAAGACAGACAGACAGGCAGGCAGAAAGAAAGACAGACAGGCAGGCAGACAGGCAGGCAGAAAGACAGACAGACAGGCAGGCAGAAAGACAGACAGGCAGGCAGACAGGCAGGCAGAAAGACAGACAGACAGGCAGGCAGGCAGAAAGAAAGACAGACAGACATAGTGGTTCTCTCTGTCCTCTCCCCTCATCAGTGGCTCGGCAGATTCGATGGCAGTGAGGCCACATGTGGAACCGTTAGGGCCAACTCAGCGGTTTGTCTCCCACAGTGAATATGATACATGTAATATTTACCAGATTGCAGTCCAGGCCAGTCCCCCAAAGGTCCTCTCTGCCTTTCTGAAGACCTTTCTGATGGCCAACCGCCCAGAGGTAGCCTTCGTGCATGAGTGTGTGTGTCCGTGTAATGGTAAAAATGTCCTGACTCGTGAATATAGCAGTGTATTTTGTTTAACGTGGAAAAGAGATTTACGTCTATGCAGTGGTTCCCAAACTTATTATAGTCTCGTACCCCTTCAAGCATTGAACCTCCAGCTGCGTACCCCCTCTAAGCACCAGGGTCAGCGCACTCTCAAATGTTGTTTTTTGCCTTCATTGTAAGCCTGTCACACACACACTATACAATGTATTTATTCAACATAAGCTCGTGGGAAGTGACAAAGAGCTTTTATAGGACCAGGGCAGAAATAATAATATATTAATAGTCAATAATTTTGCTCTTTATTTAGCCATCTTACATATAAAACCTTATTTGTTCAAAAAAATCAGAATAACTCACCACAGGTTAATGAGAAGGGTGTGCTTTAAATAATGCACATTACTCTCCAATGTTGGGTTGTATTGGAGAGAGTCTCAGTCTTAAATCATTTTCCACACACAGTCTGTGCCTGTATTTACTTTTCATGCCAGTGAGGGCCGGGAATCCACTCTCACATAGGTACAGTACATGGTTGCAAAGGGCATCAATGTCTTAACAGCACGATTTACATACATTTACATTTACATTTAAGTCATTTAGCAGACGCTCTTATCCAGAGCGACTTACAAATTGGTGCATTCACCTTATGACATCCAGTGGAACAGTCACTTTACAATAGTGCATCTAAATCTTAAGGGGGTGAGAGGGATTACTTATCCTATCCTAGGTATTCCTTAAAGAGGTGGGGTTTCAGGTGTCTCCGGAAGGTGGTGATTGACTCCGCTGTCCTGGCGTCGTGAGGGAGTTTGTTCCACCATTGGGGGGCCAGGGCAGCGAACAGTTTTGACTGGGCTGAGCGGGAGCTGTACTTCCTCCGTGGTAGGGAGGCGAGCAGGCCAGAGGTGGATGAACGCAGTGCCCTTGTTTGGGTGTAGGGCCTGATCAGAGCCTGGAGGTACTGAGGTGCCGTTCCCTCACAGCTCCGTAGGCAAGCACCATGGTCTTGTAGCGGATGCGAGCTTCAACTGGAAGCCAGTGGAGAGAACGGAGGAGCGGGGTGACGTGAGAGAACTTGGGAAGGTTGAACACCAGACGGGCTGCGGCGTTCTGGATGAGTTGAAGGGGTTTAATGGCACAGGCAGGGAGCCCAGCCAACAGCGAGTTGCAGTAATCCAGACGGGATTATGGATGCTGCAGTGGACCCAAGAGCCTCTCGGTGGATGCTGCAGTGGACCCAAAGCAGGATACTCTGAGTGCAGCCCCATCCAGAAATCTGGCTGTGGCTTCTGATTAAATTACATTTTCACTGAACCGCTTGTTGCAATTTCGATGAGGCTCCTTCGTTCAGATTTCGATAAGTAGACTGGAGGCAGGGCATGAAAGGGATAACGAATCCAGTTGTTTGTGTCATCCGTTTCGGGAAAGTACCTGCGTAATTACGCACCCAGCTCGCTTAGGTGCTTCGCTATATCACATTTGACATTGTCCGTAAGCTTGAGTTCATTTACACATAAAAAAAATCATACAATGATGGAAAGACCTGTGTGTTGTCCTTGTTAATGCAGAGAGAAGAACTAAAACTTCTTAATCATAGCATCCATTTTGTTCTGCACATTGAATATAGTTGCAGAGAGTCCCTGTAATCCTAGATTGAGATCATTCAGAAGAGAAAAAACATCACCCAGATAGACCAGTCGTGTGAGAAAGTCATCCTCATGCAGGCGGTCAGACAAGTGAACATTATGGTCAGTAAAAGAAAACTTTAAGCTTGTCCCTCAATTTAAAAAAAACGTGTCAATATTTTGCCCCTTGATAACCAGAGCACTTCTGTATGTTGTAAAGCGTTACATGGTCGCTGCCCAAACCATTTGCATAATGCAGAAAATACACAAGAGTTCAGGGGCCTTGCTTTAACAAAGTCAACCATTTTCACTGTATAGTCCCAAACATATTTCAAGCTGTCCCAGGCATTCCCTTGGCAGCAAGAGCCTCTCGGTGGATGCTGCAGTGAACCCAAGAGCCTCTCGGTGGATGCTGCAGTGGACACAAGAGCCTCTCGGTGGATGCTGCAGTGAACCCAAGAGCCTCTCGGTGGATGCTGCAGTGAACCCAAGAGCCTCTCGGTGGATGCTGCAGTGGACCCAAGAGCCTCTCGGTGGAAGTGGACCCAAGAGCCTCTCGGTGGATGCTGCAGTGGACCCAAGAGCCTCTCGGTGGATGCTGCAGTGGACCCAAGAGCCTCTCGGTGGATGCTGCAGTGGACCCAAGAGCCTCTCGGTGGATGCTGCAGTGGACCCAAGAGCCTCTCGGTGGATGCTGCAGTGGACCCAAGAGCCTCTCGGTGGATGCTGCAGTGAACCCAAGAGCCTCTCGGTGGATGCTGCAGTGGACCCAAGAGCCTCTCGGTGGATGCCCAAGAGCCTCTCGGTGGATGCTGCAGTGAACCCAAGAGCCTCTCGGTGGATGCTGCAGTGGACCCAAGAGCCTCTCGGTGGATGCTGCAGTGGACCCAAGAGCCTCTCGGTGGATGCTGCAGTGAACCCAGGAGCCTCTCGGTGGATGCTGCAGTGAACCCAAGAGCCTCTCGGTGGATGCCGCAGTGGACCCAAGAGCCTCTCGGTGGATGCTGCAGTGGACCCAAGAGCCTCTCGGTGGATGCCGCAGTGAACCCAAGAGCCTCTCGGTGGATGCTGCAGTGAACCCAAGAGCCTCTCGGTGGATGCTGCAGTGGACCCAAGAGCCTCTCGGTGGATGCTGCAGTGGACCCAAGAGCCTCTCGGTGGATGCTGCAGTGAACCCAAGAGCCTCTCGGTGGATGCTGCAGTGGACACAAGAGCCTCTCGGTGGATGCTGCAGTGAACCCAAGAGCCTCTCGGTGGATGCTGCAGTGGACCCAAGAGCCTCTCGGTGGATGCTGCAGTGAACCCAGGAGCCTCTCGGTGGATGCTGCAGTGTACCCAAGAGCCTCTCGGTGGATGCTGCAGTGTACCCAAGAGCCTCTCGGTGGATGCTGCAGTGTACCCAAGAGCCTCTCAATGGATGCTGCATTGGACCCAAGAGCCTCTCGGTGGATGCTGCAGTGGACACAAGAGCCTCTCGGTGGATGCTGCAGTGGACCCAAGAGCCTCTCGGTGGATGCTGCAGTGGACACAAGAGCCTCTCGGTGGATGCTGCAGTGGACACAAGAGCCTCTCGGTGGATGCTGCAGTGGACCCAAGAGCCTCTGGGTGGATGCTGCAGTGGACACAAGAGCCTCTCGGTGGATGCTGCAGTGGAGCCTCTGGGTGGATGCTGCAGTGGACCTAAGTGGCGTCGTGAGGAACTGCTTGCACGCGTGTTACCATTCCACTATGTCACCCTGTCATGGCTTTTGCGCCAACAGTACAGATACCAACACATCTTGACCACCAAAGTCCATTTGATGTCACTAAGCTGTCCAGTACTTTAAAAAATATCCTCTCCTGTTGTCCTGGTTTGCAGAATAGGATGTCTTCCTTAATTGACCCCCCATAAATGTAACGGACATATCCCAGGACCTGTGCCAGGCCCGCCACGTCTTTTGACTCATCCAGCTGTAACATATAGAAGTCACTGGCTCGTATGCGAAGCAGTAATTGTTTCAAGTTGTTTTAATTGTTTCAAGTCACTGATGCATCGTGAAACAGTGTTTGATGAAGACATTGTCTGTATAGTTTTCGTTGGCCTTTTCCCCCAGCATTGTTCCAGTCATATCCACAGCAGCAGGAAGAAGGAAGTCCTCCGCTATAGTATGGGCCTTGCCTGTCCTAGCTACTCGGTAGCAGGAAGAAGGAAGTCCTCCACTATAGTATGGGCCTTGCCTGTCCTAGTCATATCCACAGCAGCAGGAAGAAGGAAGTCCTCCACTATAGTATGGGCCTTGCCTGTCCTAGTCATATCCACGGCAGCAGGAAGAAGGAAGTCCTCCGCTATAGTATGGGCCTTGCCTGTCCTAGCTACTCGGTAGCAGGAAGAAGGAAGTCCTCCACTATAGTATGGGCCTTGCCTGTCCTAGTCATATCCACGGCAGCAGGAAGAAGGAAGTCCTCCACTATAGTATGGGCCTTGCCTGTCCTAGCTACTCGGTAGCAGGAAGAAGGAAGTCCTCCACTATAGTATGGGCCTTGCCTGTCCTAGCTACTCGGTAGCAGGAAGAAGGAAGTCCTCCACTATAGTATGGGCCTTGCCTGTCCTAGCTACTCGGTAGCAGGAAGAAGGAAGTCCTCCGCTATAGTATGGGCCTTGCCTGTCCTAGTCATATCCACGGCAGCAGGAAGAAGGAAGTCCTCCACTATAGTATGGGCCTTGCCTGTCCTAGCTACTCGGTAGCAGGAAGAAGGAAGTCCTCCACTATAGTATGGGCCTTGCCTGTCCTAGTCATATCCACGGCAGCAGGAAGAAGGAAGTCCTCCACTATAGTATGGGCCTTGCCTGTCCTAGCTACTCGGTAGCTCACCATATAAGACACTTTTAGCCCCTTCTTACTAACGGTATCTGTTGCTTTTAAACATGTTTTACTACTCGGAAATAATAGCCAAATGAAAAATAAGAATAACTCGTGATTTACAGCTATCCTTTAAGTGGATCACAACATATCTTAAACGACAACAAACAACAAATATCTAAAGATAACTTTATCTTATTACTCAACGACATGAAAGCAGATTTGATGAAATGGAACAATTGTCCCATAAATGTTACAGTTAAAATAAACCTTTTTTTAATGGCTCCCAAAGTTTTGGTACCAATTACTCCACCAAATACATTCTTTAAAAAGTGTACAGACTTTATGTGTCTGAATTAAACTCAAAGAATTAAAAAAGGAACGTTTTCCATCTTCCTCAGTCTGAGGGTGGTTTTAACCTTCCAGACTTGGAATTGTATCAACTCTCCACCCAGGGTTTTCACTTGGGACATATAGTTAAATGTACTAAAGAGGAAAAGTGGGTACATGCTCATCCCCAGAATATTTTTTGTGTCTATTTTCAAAGGATAAAGCTAAGAACATTAACAACTTCCTACAAGAACCAAAAAATATAAACGCAACATGCAACAATTTCTACGATTTTACAGAGTTAGTTAATATAAGGAACTCAGTTAATTGAAATAATTTCATTAGGCCCTAATTCATGGATTTTCACATGACTGGCAAAACAAATATGTTGTGTTTCAATTTTTGTTCAGGGTATTATTTCAATTGACTGATTTCCTTATATAAACTATAACGCAGTAAAATCTTAGAAAATGTTATATTTGTGTTCAGTGTAGCTTGCGCTGTGTTCAGAGCATAAAAACCACCAGAAACATTGAGAAAAAAACCTTAGAATACAATTTTTTTTGTATAATATACACTTTTTTGTATTAGATTATTGCGGGGTAAGCACTGCCTACTCTGCCTATCCCGACTGGACATTACTGCTTCAAGGAATGGAGGAAGAAGGATGCATTCTTAAAGTATTCCAACAAACCCCAGGTACTTCATTCTTAAAGTATTCTAACAAATCCCATCCTTCATTCTTAAAGTATTCCAACAAACCCCAGGTACTTCATTCTTAAAGTATTCTAACAAATCCCATCCTTCATTCTTAAAGTATTCTAACAAATCCCATCCTTCATTCTTAAAGTATTCTAACAAATCCCAGGTACTTCATTCTTAAAGTATTCCAACAAATCCCAGGTACTTCATTCTTAAAGTATTCCAACAAATCCCATCCATCATTCTTAAAGTATTCCAACAAATCCCATCCATCATTCTTAAAGTATTCCAACAAATCCCAGGCCTTCATTCTTAAAGTATTCTAACAAATCCCAGGTACTTAATTCTTAAAGTATTCCAACAAATCCCATCCATCATTCTTAAAGTATTCCAACAAACCCCAGGTACTTCATTCTTAAAGTATTCTAACAAATCCCATCCTTCCTTAAAGTATTCCAACAAATCCCATCCTTCATTCTTAAAGTATTCCAACAAATCCCAGGTACTTCATTCTTAAAGTATTCCAACAAATCCCAGGTACTTCATTCTTAAAGTATTCCAACAAATCCCAGGCCTTCATTCTTAAAGTATTCTAACAAATCCCAGGCCTTCATTCTTAAAGTATTCTAACAAATCCCAGGCCTTCATTCTTAAAGTATTCTAACAAACAAATCCCATCCATCATTCTTAAAGTATTCAACAAATCCCAGGCCTTCATTCTTAAAGTATTCTAACAAATCCCAGGCCTTCATTCTTAAAGTATTCTAACAAATCCCAGCCTTATTCTTAAAGTATTCCAACAAAAGTACTTCATTCTTAAAGTATTCCAACAAATCCCAGGTACTTCATTCTTAAAGTATTCCAACAAATCCCATCCATCATTCTTAAAGTATTCCAACAAATCCCATCCATCATTCTTAAAGTATTCCAACAAATCCCAAGTACTTCATTCTTAAAGTATTCCAACAAATCCCAGGTACTTCATTCTTAAAGTATTCCAACAAATCCCAGGTACTTCATTCTTAAAGTATTCCAACAAATCCCAGGTACTTCATTCTTAAAGTATTCCAACAAATCCCAGGTATTCTTAAAGTATTCCAACAAATCCCATCCATCATTCTTAAAGTATTCCAACAAATCCCAGGTACTTCATTCTTAAAGTATTCCAACAAATCCCAGGTACTTCATTCTTAAAGTATTCCAACAAATCCCAGGTACTTCATTCTTAAAGTATCCCAACAAATCCCAGGTACTTCATTCTTAAAGTATTCTAACAAATCCCAGGTACTTCATTCTTAAAGTATTCCAACAAATCCCATCCTTCATTCTTAAAGTATTCCAACAAATCCCATCCTTCATTCTTAAAGTATTCTAACAAATCCCAGGTACTTCATTCTTAAAATACTTCATTCTTAAAGTATTCCAACAAATCCCATCCTTCATTCTTAAAGTATCCCAACAAATCCCATCCTTCATTCTTAAAGTATTCTAACAAATCCCAGGTACTTCATTCTTAAAGTATTCCAACTTAAAGTATTCCAACAAATCCCAGGTACTTCATTCTTAAAGTATCCCAACAAATCCCAAGCTTGATACTAATCAAATTTAGCAACCCGTGTGAGTTATCATTCAGTTGCCCCAACAGAAAATCATGTGATTGCAATGATGGCTTTGATTCAATTTGGCAGCAGCTTTACAACTTTGGTCGGCTTCAACTGCTTACTGTAACCACTAGAGGGAGTAGTTCTCACATCTGTCATGCTAGTACTCCTCCGTCACAGCTCTGTTCACAGGGACAAGATTGTTCAGACTAATGACTGTGTGCAGCGGTAGTAGGACGAGAGGTTGTGTGTGTATGTATGTGTGTTCTCAGTGTTTGTGTGTGTGTGTTTTCTGTTTACTACCATGGCAACCAACAGAGACACAAAGTAAACAGCCAAAAAGAGGGGAACTTTTAGAGAGCTTGTCTAATTTGCCAAACATGAAAATGCTGCAATTAAATTTGAGGGGAAAAAAGGTAGAGAGAGAGACCGAGACCGAGAGAGACCGAGAGAGACAGAGACAGAGACAGAGAGAGAGAGACCGAGACCGAGAGACAAAGAGAGACCGAGAGACAGAGAGAGACTGAGACAGAGACAGAGACAGAGACCGAGACCGAGACAGAGAGACAGAGAGAGACCGAGACTGAGACAGAGAGAGAGAGACCGAGACCGAGACAGAGAAACAGAGAGACAGAGAGAGACCGAGACCGAGAGAGACCGAGACCGAGACAGAGAGAGAGACCGAGACAGAGAGAGAGAGAGACCGAGACCGAGACCGAGAGAGACTGAGAGAGACAGAGAGAGAGAGAGAGACCAGAGACCGAGACAGAGAGACAGAGAGAGACCGAGACCGAGAGAGACCGAGACCGAGAGAGACCGAGAGAGAGAGAGAGACCGAGACAGAGACAGAGAGAGAGAGAGACAGAGAGAGAGACAGAGACAGAGAGAGAGAGACAGACAGAGACAGAGACAGAGAGAGAGAGACAGACAGAGACAGAGAGAGAGAGAGAGAGAGAGAGAGAGAGAGAGAGAGAGAGAGAGAGAGAGAGAGAGAGAGAGAGAGAGAGAGAGAGAGAGAGACAGAGACAGAGACAGAGACAGAGACAGAGAGAGAGACAGAGACAGAGACAGAGAGATCAATGATACTGATTCTCTCAGCCATGCAGAGATCTCTTTATCCACCCATGTAGAGTTAGACCAGAGAGCTTCTCTACTCTGGCTCTGCCAAACTCTCTATTGGCACGGCTTACGCCACTACACATGTAGGGACTCCTCTACACTGTGCCGCATTGTCAAGGCATTTTCATCCCCCAAGATGTTTTCAGCTTTTTCTTCTCGTGGCTTGATCCCCCCTTCTATACACAACCAGCTGTGAGGTAGATTAGGTCTCTTTATACACAACCAGCTGTGATAAGATTAGGAGACCAGCTGTGAGATGATGAGGTCTAAAATGCTCCAAAATGCATCACTGTCCGGTCCTCCCAGTCAATTCAGAGTACTAAAACACCATCTTGGATCTAGAATGAGTGGTCTCTCTCACACGTCGGACATGTGCCGATGTCTCCTTAATCCGCGTTCAACTGGTTTGACGTTATCATTTACACCATAACATAATGTGTTGCTCCGTATCTGGTTTCTACACTTAAGCCAATGGGAGGGGCCCCTTTTTGATAGCCTGGTTCCAGATCTATTTGTGCTGTCTTGTGCCTGTTTGGAGTGATAATGACCAAAGGAGTTGGCAAGACAGCACAAACAGACCTTCTGCCACCTACTTGTCTCGTAAGTCAAAGTCAAAGCAAAAGTGAAAGCTTATTTCCAAAACTTTGTCTATTCTTTTGCTAAGTGGAGTTATGGAGTCATCCCAAGTCAGTATTTCCTCGACAGTTGACACTCTCGTCTGTATTCTACTTGGGGATGAAGTCATAGAGATCCCTGCGTTGTAACGGAGTAGAAAGACAGTCTCTAAACAACATCTGTAGGACCCTTCCTGCTCTAGAGGAATCAGTTGATAAAGAAAACAAGGACCGTTTTACTTCATCCCTCCCTCAACTCCATCCCTCCCTCAACTCCATCCCTCCCTCAACTCCATCCCTCCCTCAACTCCATCCCTCCCTTGATCCCCAGCATGACCTCACCCATCCTGGGCCGGGCTTGGGGTGACACCTGGGGGGGAGAGGCTTTTCCCTGGAGGTGTGTGTGTGTGTGTGTGTGTGTGTGTGTGTGTGTGTGTGTGTGTGTGTGTGTGTGTGTGTGTGTGTGTGTGTGTGTGTGTGTGTGTGTGTGTGTGTGTGTGTGTGTGTGTGTGTGTGTGTGTGTGTGTGTGTGTGTGTGTGTGTGTGGGTGTGGAGGGGGTGGATCGAGTGGTTAACCATTACTTACCCTGCTAACAACACATGATAGATCCACCATACAGAACAATGCACTCTCTTCCTATTTGAAACCTGGTTTAAACTGAGTTTTTATAAGGTAAATACAAATTTTGACAGCACTGTGGCTCAGCTGTTGGCCATCGTTGAAAACAGGTTCAGAAAAGATGTCTGAATTGGCTGCAGGGCTCAACAGAAGCTATAAGGATAAACAGAAGAGTAAAACCGTCTGTGAGTCTTAAGTTACCATCTAATACATTCTCACCATACTCTAAAACATTCTCACCATACTCCAATACATTCTCACCATACTCCAATACATTCTCACCATACTCCAATACATTCTCACCATACTCTAATACATTCTCACCATACTCCAATACATTCTCACCATACTCTAATACATTCTCACCCAATACATTCTCACCATACTCCAATACATTCTCACCATACTCCAATACATTCTCACCATACTCCAATACATTCTCACCATACTCTAATACATTCTCACCATACCATACTCTAATACATTCTCACCATACTCTAATACATTCTCACCATACTCCAATACATTCTCACCATACTCCAATACATTCTCACCATACTCTAATACATTCCATACTCTAATACATTCTCACCATACTCTAATACATTACCACCATACTCTAATACATTCTCACCATACTCCAATACATTCTCACCATACTCCAATACATTCTCACCATACTCCAATACATTCTCACCATACTCCAATACATTCTCACCATACTCTAATACATTCTCACCATACTCCAATACATTCTCACCATACTCCAATACATTCTCACCATACTCTAATACATTCTCACCATACTCTAATACATTCTCACCATACTCTAATACCTTCTCACCACTCTGATACATTCTCACCATACTCTGCTACATTCTCACCATACTCCAATACATTCTCACCATACTCCAATACATTCTCACCATAATCTAATACATTCTCACCATACTCTAATACATTCTCACCATACTCCAATACATTCACACCATACTCCAATACATTCTCACCGTACTCTAATACATTCTCACCATACTCCAATACATTCACACCATACTCCAATACATTCTCACCATACTCCAATACATTCTCACCATACTCTAATACATTCTCACCATACTCCAATACATTCTCACCATACTCCAATACATTCTCACCATACTCCAATACATTCACACCATACTCCAATACATTCACACCATACTCCAATACATTCACACCATACTCCAATACATTCGCACCATACTCTAATGCAGATGGACTTTGTACTGTGCTCTGCCACTGGGTGGCAAATCACTATTTAGATGTATGTTGAAAGCAGTTGAAAGATCACAACTCAACACGTTGTTGTCATTTGACATGTGTGTCTACACAGCTTCATAGGGCTGTGAAGCCACATGTTGATGTCTGTGTTTGTGTATATTATCAGCCACAGTAGAGGAGTGATTTCCCCCTGGTGAGGTTGGGTTTACAGGCCCACCCATGAAGTGTGACTGGAACCCAGTCTGAAATGGCACCCTCTTCCCTATATAGGGCACTACTTTAGACCAGACCTCTTCCCTATATAGGGCACTACTATAGACCAGACCTCTTCCCTATATAGGACATTACTATAGACCAGACCTCTTCCCTATATAGGGCACTACTTTAGACCAGACCTCTTCCCTATATAGGGCACTACTATAGACCAGACCTCTTCCCTATATAGGGCACTACTATAGACCAGACTCCTTCCCAATATTTAATAATGGGAATTGATGGGAAATGATGTAAATATATCACTAGCCACTTTAAACAATGCTACCTTATATAATGTTACTTACCCTACATTATTCATCTCATATGCATACGTATATACTGTACTCTACATCATCGACTGCATCCATGGAATCATGTCAGGTAGTCCTAGCCACTTTAACTATGCCACTTTGTTTACTTTGAAAGACACACTCATCTTAGTATATACTGTAGATACCATCTACTGTATGCTGCTCTGTACCATCCTCATATGGCTGTACAGGTGATTATCACGTGGCCAAGATGTTCAAATGTTCTATGACCAGCTTTGTAATACTAAGGCAGAACACTCATCTCATAGCATGGCCATGGAACTGTTAGTTAGATACATTCTCACCATATCCTGCATTCTCACCATATCCACTACATTCACATATATCCTACATTCACACATATTCCTTATACATCTCTACACCATGTGTATACAGACAAATAGTTTTGGATTTTTAGGGCACTACTGGGTGGCAAATCACTATTTAGATATGTTGGCAACTAGAAAGATCACAACTCTTCCCTTGTTGCATTTAACATAGACCTGTCTACCAGCTTATAGGGCTGTGAAGCCACATGTTGATGTCTGTGTTTTGTATATTATAGCACTACTATAGACCAGACCTCTTCCCTGGTGATAGGGTTTATAGGCCCACCCATGAAGTGTGACTGGAACCCAGTCTGAAATGGCACCTCTTCCCTATATAGGGCACTACTATAGACCAGACCTCTTCCCTATATAGGGCACTACTATAGACCAGACCTCTTCCCTATATAGGGCATTACTATAGACCAGACCTCTTCCCTATATAGGGCACTACTATAGACCAGACCTCTTCCCTATATAGGGCACTACTATAGACCAGACCTCTTCCCTATATAGGGCACTACTATAGACCAGACTCTTCCCAATATTTAATAATGGGAATTGATAGAAATGATCTTAAATATATCACTAGCCACTTTAAACAATGCTACCTTATATAATGGACTTACCCTATAGACCAGATCTCATATTCCCTATATAGTACACTACTATCATCAGACTCTTCCTATATAATACATGTATATAGCCAGACTTTAACTTGCCACTTTGTTTACTTTGTCCAGACTCATCTCATATATATACTGTACTCGATACCACCTCTACTGTATGCTGCTCTGTACCATCACTCATTCATATATCCAGACATATTCCCTTATAGGACACTACTATAAGGCCAGAGTTTTGGAATTGTTAGGCATTACTTGTTGGTTATCAGACTGCATTCCGGAACTAGGACACTACTATAGGCCAGACCTCTTCCCTAATAGGACATTGACAAATAAAAGATTTCTTCCCTTTATAGGGCACTACTATAGACCAGACCTCTTCCCTTTATAGGGCATAACTATAGACCAGACCTCTTCCCTATATAGGGCACTACTATAGACCAGACCTCTTCCCTATATAGGACACTACTATAGACCAGACCTCTTCCCTATATAGGACACTACTATAGACCAGACCTCTTCCCTATATAGGGCACTACTATAGACCAGACCTCTTCCCTATATAGGGCACTACTATAGACCAGACCTCTTCCCTATATAGGACACTACTATAGACCAGACCTCTTCCCTATATAGGACACTACTATAGACCAGACCTCTTCCCTATATAGGACACTACTATAGACCAGACCTCTTCCCTATATAGGACACTACTATAGACCAGACCTCTTCCCTATATAGGGCACTACTATAGACCAGACCTCTTCCCTATATAGGGCACCACTATATACCAGACCTCTTCCCTATATAGGGCACTACTATAGACCAGACCTCTTCCCTATATAGGACACTACTATAGGCCAGACCTCTTCCCTATATAGGGCACTGCTATAGACCAGACCTCTTCCCTATATAGGACACTACTATAGACCAGACCTCTTCCCTATATAGGACACTACTATAGACCAGACCTCTTCCCTATATAGGACACTACTATAGGCCAGACCTCTTCCCTATATAGGACATTACTATAGACCAGACCTCTTCCCTATATAGGACACTACTATAGACCAGACCTCTTCCCTATATAGGACACTACTATAGGCCAGACCTCTTCCCTATATAGGGCACTACTATAGACCAGACCTCTTCCCTATATAGGACACTACTATAGACCAGACCTCTTCCTATATAGGACACTACTATAGACCAGACCTCTTCCCTATATAGGACACTACTATAGACCAGACCTCTTCCCTATATAGGACACTACTATAGACCAGACCTCTTCCCTATATAGGACACTACTATAGACCAGACCTCTTCCTATATAGGACACTACTATAGACCAGACCTCTTCCCTATATAGGGCACTACTATAGACCAGACCTCTTCCCTATATAGGGCACCACTATATACCAGACCTCTTCCCTATATAGGGCACTACTATAGACCAGACCTCTTCCCTATATAGGGCACTACTATAGACCAGACTCCTTCCCTTTCCCTGAATATCACTGCCCCAATACCTTTGGCCAGATCTCATTGCAGTGCATTCCATCCACTTTAATAATGGAAATGGATGGGAATTGATGTAAAAATATATCAGTAGCCACTTTAAACAATGCTACTTAATATAATGTTTACATACCCTACATTACTCATCTCATATGTATACGTATATACTGTACTCTATATCATCTACTGCATCTTTATACATGTATCACTAGCCACTTTAAACTATGCCACTTTGTTTACATACCCAACATTACTCATCTCATATGTACAGTGGGACAAAATAGTATTTAGTCAGCCACCAATTGTGAAAGGTTTCCCACTTAAAAAGATGAGAGAGGCCTGTAATTTTCATCATCGGTACACTTCAACTATGACGGACAAAATTAGAAAAAAATTCCAGAAAATCACATTGTAGGATTTTTTATTAATTTATTTGCAAATTATGGTGGAAAATAAGTATTTGGTCAATAACAAAAGTTTATCTCAATACTTTGTTATATACCCTTTGTTGGCAATGACAGAGGTCAAACGTTTTCTGTAAGTCTTCACAAGGTTTTCACACACTGTTGCTGGTATTTTGGCCCATTCCTCCATGCAGATCTCCTCTAGAGCAGTGATGTTTTGGGGCTGTTGCTGGGCAACACGGACTTTCAACTCCCTCCAAAGATTTTCTATGGGGTTGAGATCTGGAGACTGGCTAGGCCACTACAGGACCTTGAAATGCTTCTTGCGAAGCCACCCCTTCGTTGCCCAGGCGGTGTGTTTGGGATCATTGTCATGCTGAAAGAGCCAGCCACGTTTCATCTACAATGCCCTTGCTGATGGAAGGAGGTTTTCACTCAAAATCTCACGATACATGGCCCCATTCATTCTTTCTTTTACACGGATCAGTCGTCCTGGTCCCTTTGCAGAAAAACAGCCCCAAAGCATGTTTCCACCCCCATGCTTCACAGTAGGTATGGTGTTCTTTGGATGCAACTCAGAATACTGTGTCCACCAAACATGACGAGTTGAATTTTTACCAAAAAGTTATATTTTGGTTTCATCTGACCATATGACATTCTCCCAATCTTCTTCTGGATCATCCAATTGCTCTCTAGCAAACTTCAGACGGGCCTGGACATGTACTGGCTTAAGCAGGGGGACACGTCTGGCACTGCAGGATTTGAGTCCCTGGCGGCGTAGTGTGTTACTGATGGTAGGCTTTGTTACTTTGGTCCCAGCTCTCTGCAGGTCGTTCACTAGGTCCCCCCTTGTGGTTCTGGGATTTTTGCTCACCGTTCTTGTGATCATTTTGACCCCACGGGGTGAGATCTTGCGTGGAACGCCAGATCTAGGGAGATTATCAGTGGTCTTGTATGTCTTCCATTTCCTAATAATTGCTCCCACAGTTGATTTCTTCAAACCAAGCTGCTTACCTATTGCAGATTCAGTCTTCCCAGCCTGGTGCAGGTCTACAATTTTGTTTCTGGTGTCCTTTGACAGCTCTTTGGTTTTGGCCATAGTGGAATTTGGAGTGTGACTGTTTGAGGTTGTGGACAGGTGTCTTTTATACTGATAACAAGTTCAAACAGGTGCCATTAATTAATACAGGTAACGAGTGGAGGACATGAGAGGAGCCTCTGAAAGAAGAAGTTACAGGTCTGTGAGAGCCAGAAATCTTGCTTGTTTGTAGGTGACCAAATAGTTATTTTCCACCAGATTTTGCAAATAAATTCATTAAAATCCTACAATGTGATTTTCTGGATTTTTTTCCCTCACTTTTGTTTAGTTGAAGTGTACCTATGATGAAAATGACAGGCCTCTCATCTTTTTAAGTGGTAGAACTTGCACAATTGGTGGCTGACTAAATACTTTTTTGCCCCACTGTATATACTGTACTCTATACCATCTACTGCATCTTGCGTGTGCCGTTCTGTACCATCACTCATTCATATATCTTTATGTACATATTCTTTATCCCCTTACACTGTGTATAAGACAGTAGTTTTGGAATTGTTAGGTTAGATTACTCGTTGGTTATTACTGCATTGTCGGAACTAGAAGCACAAGCATTTCGCTACACTCACCTTAACATCTGCTAACCATGTGTATGTGACAAATACAATTTGATTTGACTTGATAGGGGACCTTGTGTAATAGCCTACAGTATTCTTGACATTTTGTGTTAATTATTGTGATAGGCAAAAAAAATTCCTGTATGGCGAACCCCCACTATTTATTTTGTCTGGACGCTGTACCAGACCAAACTGGCTTACTTTCTCCCCTTCCTATACAAACGCATAACAATACTGCTAGTGGTCCTGTCTCACTCCCCGAGGTCCTCTCTCCTCTCTGCCCTCTCTCTGTTCCACCTCTCCCCTCTCTCTCTCCCTGGACACTATACTAATGCATAACAATACTGCTAGTGGTCCTGTCTCGCTCCCCGAGGTCCTCTCTCCTCTCTGCCCTCTCTCTGTTCCACCTCTCCCCTCTCTCTCTCCCTGGACCCTATACTAACGCATAACAATACTGCTAGTGGTCCTGTCTCGCTCCCCGAGGTCCTCTCTCCTCTCTGCCCTCTCTCTCTTCCACCTCTCCCCTCTCTCTCTCCCTAGACCCTATACTAATGCATAACAATACTGCTAGTGGTCCTGTCTCGCTCCCCGAGGTCCTCTCTCCTCTCTGCCCTCTCTCTCTTCCACCTCTCCCCTCTCTCTCTCCCTAGACCCTATACTAATGCATAACAATACTGCTAGTGGTCCTGTCTCGCTCCCCGAGGTCCTCTCTCCTCTCTGCCCTCTCTCTGTTCCACCTCTCCACTCTCTCTCTCTCTCCCTCGACCCTATACTAATGCATAACAGAGATCTGGCATGGAGCAAGACTCATATCGATATCGACCGTTATCATCCTTGACAGTCTCCCACAGCAGCTTCCCATGACGTAATAGAAGTTAATAAATTCACTAATCCCATAACCCACTGGGCACAGATGTCAGTTCAACATCCAGCTTTGATTTACATTCGGTTGAGTTGTCAACTAACGTTTTATTTACATTGTATAGATGTTCCTTTGAATACAATGTTATATGGGTTCCAGATCGCTGCAGGAGAGTTAACACTGGGTTCCAGATCGCTGCAGGAGAGTTAACATTGGGTTCCAGATCGCTGCAGGAGAGTTAACATTGGGTTCCAGATCGCTGCAGGAGAGTTAACATTGGGTTCCAGATCGCTGCAGGAGAGTTAACATTGGGTTCCAGATCGCTGCAGGAGAGTTAACATTGGGTTCCAGATCACTGCAGGAGAGTTAACATTGGGTTCCAGATCGCTGCAGGAGAGTTAACATTGGGTTCCAGATCGCTGCAGGAGAGTTAACATTGGGTTCCAGATCGCTGCAGGAGAGTTAACATTGGGTTCCAGATCGCTGCAGGAGAGTTAACATTGGGTTCCAGATCGCTGCAGGAGAGTTAACATTGGGTTCCAGATCGCTGCAGGAGAGGTTCCAGAGCTGCAGGAGAGTTAACATTGGGTTCCAGATCGCTGCAGGAGAGTTAACATTGGGTTCCAGATCGCTGCAGGAGAGTTAACATTGGGTTCCAGATCCCTGCAGGAGAGTTAACATTGGGTTCCAGATCGCTGCAGGAGAGTTAACATTGGGTTCCAGATCGCTGCAGGAGAGTTAACATTGGGTTCCAGATCGCTGCAGGAGAGTTAACATTGGGTTCCAGATCGCTGCAGGAGAGTTAACATTGGGTTCCAGATCCCTGCAGGAGAGTTAACATTGGGTTCCAGATCGCTGCAGGAGAGTTAACATTGGGTTCCAGATCGCTGCAGGAGAGTTAACATTGGGTTCCAGATCGCTGCAGGAGAGTTAACATTGGGTTCCAGATCGCTGCAGGAGAGTTAACATTGGGTTCCAGATCGCTGCAGGAGAGTTAACATTGGGTTCCAGATCGCTGCAGGAGAGTTAACATTGGGTTCCAGATCGCTGCAGGAGAGCTAATAGGGCGTAGATCAGATGGAGTCGGTTATGAAATCTGACCGTCTGAGACTGGTGGTCAGATCATATAGCATTAGAGGAGCAGGTGGATGAAATGTGTACTGGAATTATGCTACCTGGGAGTAGCCTCTCCTGGTACTCTCTGACAGGGTAAGGACTTAGTTTCCTATAGGTCTCCTGGTACTGTCTGACAGGGTAAGGACTTAGTATCCTATAGGTCTCCCGGTATTCTCTGACAGGATAAGGACTTAGTATCCTATAGGTCTCCTGGTATTCTCTGACAGGGTAAGGACTTAGTATCCTATAGGTCTCCTGGTACTCTCTGACAGGGTAAGGACTTAGTATCCTATAGGTCTCCTGGTACTCTCTGACAGGGTAAGGACTTAGTATCCTATAGGTCTCCTGGTACTCTCTGACAGGGTAAGGACTTAGTATCCTATAGGTCTCCTGGTACTCTCTGACAGGGTAAGGACTTAGTATCCTGTAGGTCTCCTGGTACTCTCTGACAGGGTAAGGACTTAGTATCCTATAGGTCTCCTGGTACTCTCTGACAGGGTAAGGACTTAGTATCCTATAGGTCTCCTGGTACTCTCTGACAGGGTAAGGACTTAGTATCCTGTAGGTCTCCTGGTACTCTCTGACAGGGTAAGGACTTAGTATCCTGTAGGTCTCCTGGTACTCTCTGACAGGGTAAGGACTTAGTATCCTATAGGTCTCCTGGTACTCTCTGACAGGGTAAGGACTTAGTATCCTATAGGTCTCCTGGTACTCTCTGACAGGGTAAGGACTTAGTATCCTATAGGTCTCCTGGTACTCTCTGACAGGATAAGGACTTAGTATCCTATAGGTCTCCTGGTACTCTCTGATAGGGTAAGGACTTAGTATACTATAGGTCTCCTGGTACTCTCTGACAGGGTAAGGACTTAGTATCCTATAGGTCTCCTGGTACTCTCTGACAGGGTAAGGACTTAGTATCCTATAGGTCTCCTGGTACTCTCTGACAGGGTAAGGACTTAGTAGACTGTATCTCGTATACCTTTTTCCTGCGCTCCTACGTGTTGATTATTAGTCTGTTTCACCTTACAGGCTGTTACCTCAGCCATGGGGGAAAACAGGAGTCGGCATGTTTATCTCTCTTCAGACGAAACACAGAATCTCTATTGAGAGAACCTCCATGCTGAAGCAGACCTGGATTCAAGTACTATTTGGAATTGTTCAAATACTTTCAGTGTTTGCTTTAGTCTGTCTGAAGTGCCCGTAGGGCAATGTTTTTACTTTTGGGACGTTTCAATTGGTTCCATTGCAACATGCAAAAGCTCAATCAAGCTCAGTTAAAGAATTAGAAATTATTTCGAATAGTACTTGAACCCAGATATGTTCTGAAGGCGGGAGCTCTAAATGTGTTGTTTCTACGCTGCCCTCTTGCTGGCAGTATAGGGTATTCCTTAATGTCCCACAAACATTTCCCCTGTAACAGGCAACAGAAGCACAGTGTAAGGCCCTACAACAACCTGGCCTGTCTCTCTCTGTCTCTCCTGCCAAGCGTTTGATGCCTGCAGGCGCTGACGTCATCCTTCCCAACATTAGCTGGAGGGTTCTGGGAGAGAAGGGGGGAGAGAGAGAGAGAGAGGGGGAGAGAGGGGGAGGAGGGAGGGGAGGAGGGAGGGAGGGAGAGATGGGAGGGAGGAGGGAGGGAGAGATGGGAGGGAGGAGGGAGGGAGAGAGGGGAGAGAGAGAGAGAGAGAGAGAGAGAGAGAGAGAGAGAGAGAGAGAGAGAGAGAGAGAGAGAGAGAGAGAGAGAGAGAGAGAGAGAGAGAGAGAGAGAGAGAGAGAGAGAGACCCCACTCCGCTCTCTGAGGCCCTTTCATTCTAACTGAAGTGTAGGTCACAGCATCGTCTAACAGCCTCCAGACACGAGCCTTCAGCTCTTACAACCAGCAGCCATTACAGCGATGACATAATATCCCCTTAGGTTCCTTTCCGTAGCTCGGCTTTATGGTGGCCTCATGTCTTTGTCAAATACTATTTAGACAAACTACTGTATTTATAATGTTGTATTTAAATTCAGGGTATTGGCCCTTTGGAAGTACTGAAAGGGTATTATATATTTACGCTGGTTTTTGTCCGAGCCGCAGTACTACAAGAGAAGTAGTATCAGTGACATCAAGTCAGTTTACAGCTGAACTCACCTGGTGGTCTGATTACTCATAGCCTCAGCACCTGTTATTTCATCACTAACTCTATTAAACCTTTTAGTTTTAGGTTATCATCTGGAGCTGGGTAATATCTATTAAACCCCATTAGGACATGTTAATGAGCGGGAATGTTGGCTGGTGCTGAGGAGGACCACGATTATAAAGGTGTACTGCATGAGACAACCATACTAATTCAGGTCATTTGTCCCAATACTAGACTTCTGGCTTCAGTAGTGGGATTCATCCCAATGTTTGACTTGTGGGATTCATCCCAATGTTAGACTTCTGGCTTCAGTAGTGGGATTCATCCCAATATTAGACGTCTGGCTTCAGTAGTGGGATTCATCCCAATGTTTGATTGGGATTCATCTGGACTTCAGTAGTGGGATTCATCCCAATATTAGACTTCTGGCTTCAGTAGTGGGATTCATCCCAATATTAGACTTCTGGCTTCAGTAGTGGGATTCATCCCAATGTTAGACTTCTGGCTTCAGTAGTGGGATTCATCCCAATATTAGACGTCTGGCTTCAGTAGTGGGATTCATCCCAATGTTTGACTTCTGGCTGCAGTAGTGGGATTCATCCCAATGTTAGACTTCTGGCTTCAGTAGTGGGATTCATCCCAATATTAGACTTCTGGCTTCAGTAGTGGGATTCATCCCAATATTAGACTTCTGGCTTCAGTAGTGGGATTCATCCCAATATTAGACGTCTGGCTTCAGTAGTGGGATTCATCCCAATATTAGACGTCTGGCTTCAGTAGTGGGATTCATCCCAATGTTAGCACTGCATCACAGTGCTAGAGGCGTCACTACAGACCCTGGTTCAATACTGGGCTGTATCACAAACCGGCCGTGATCGGGAGTCCCACAGAGCGGCGCACAATTGGCCCAGCGTCGTCCGGGTTAGGGGAGGGTTTGGCCGGGATAGGCCGTCATTGTAAATAAAAATGTGTTCTTAACTGACTTGCCTAGTTAAATAAAGATGACATTAAATACATATAGAGAATCGGGTGCCATTTGGGATTCAGACCTGTCTGGTTCACTCAGGTGGTAGTAGAGGTTGTGCATATAAACAGCTGTTAGTGAATGGGTGTGCCTGTTACGGGTCCACTGAGCAAACTAGCAGCCCAGCAACCTGAATGGACCTCTGTTAGCACCACTCAGCTGATGTCATGTACTCCCTCGTAACGCTAGAGGAAGACGAGGGGGAGGTTAAGCAGGAGGGGGTGGTGGAGAGAGCTGGAGGAGGGGGTGGTGGAGAGAGAGCTGGAGGAGGGCGTGGTGGTGGAGAGGGGAGGAGCTGGAGAAGGGGGTGGTGGAGAGAGCTGGAGGAGGGCGTGGTGGAGAGAGAGCTGGAGGAGGGGAGGAGGTGGAGAAGGGGGTGGTGGGAGAGAGCTGTAGGAGGGCGTGGAGGAGAGCTGGAGGAGGGGAGGAGGTGGAGAAGGGGGTGGTGGGAGAGAGCTGGAGGAGGGAGGTGGAGGAGAGAGAGCTGGAGGAGGGGGGAGGTGGGACGGGGTGGTGGAGAAGGAGGGGTGGTGGAGAGAGAGCTGGAGGAGGGGGTGGAGGGGGTGGTGGAGAGAGAGCTGGAGGAGGGGGTGGAGGGGAGGTGGAGAAGCTGGAGGGGGGTGGTGGAGAGAGAGCTGGAGGAGGGGTGGTGGAGAGAGAGCTGGAGGAGGGGGGGTGGGAGAGAGTTGGAGGAGGGGTGGTGGAGAGAGAGCTGGAGGAGGGGGTGGTGGAGAGGGTGGAGGAGGGGTGGTGGAGAGAGAGGTGGAGGGGGTGGGAGGAGGAGCTGGAGGAGGGGGTGGTGGAGAGAGAGCTGGAGGGGGGTGGTGAGTGGAGGAGAGAGAGCTGGAGGAGGGGGTGGTGGAGAGAGAGCTGGAGAAGGGGGTGGTGGAGAGAGAGTTGGAGGAGAGAGAGCTGGAGGAGGGGTGGTGGAGAGAGAGCTGGAGGAGGAGGTGGAGAAGGGGTGGTGGAGAGAGCTGGAGGAGGGGGTGGTGGAGAGAGAGCTGGAGGAGGGGGTGGTGGAGGAGAGGTGGAGAAGGGGGTGGTGGAGAGAGAGGAGAAGGGGGTGGTGGAGAGAGAGGTGGAGAAGGGGGTGCTGGAGTTGGAGGAGGGGTGGTGGAGAGAGAGCTGGAGGAGGGGGTGGTGGAGAGAGAGTTGGAGGAGGGGGTGGTAGAGAGAGAGTTGGAGGAGGGGGTGGTGGAGAGGAGCTGGAGGAGGGGGTGGTGGAGAGAGAGCTGGAGGGGGTGGTGGAGAGGAGCTGGAGAAGGGGTGGTGGAGAGAGAGCTGGAGAGGGGGTGGTAGAGAGAGAGTTGGAGGAGAGAGAGCTGGAGGAGGGGAGAGGAGGTGGAGAAGGGGGTGGTGGGAGAGAGTTGGAGCTGGAGGAGGGGGTGGAGGAGAGGAGAGCTGGAGAAGGGGGGTGAGTTGGAGAGAGAGCTGGAGGAGGGGAGGGGAGGTGGAGAAGGGGGTGGTGGAGAGAGAGTTGGAGGAGGGAAGGAGGAGAAAGCTGGAGGAGGGGAGGAGGAGAAGGAAAAGGTGGTGTGGTGGGTGAGCAAGGGGAGGAGGAGGAAGATGGGGAGGAGGACAGAAAAGTCTCATATTTAGTTCAGCTTGGATATTTGAAAGTAGTTTATGCATGAGTCCCAAATGGCACCCTATTCCCTACATAGTGCACGACTTTAGACCAGGCTCCTATGGGCCCTGGACAAAAGTCGTGCACAATATAGGGAATATAAACATGCTGGATTCTCATGGTTTCTCTCACTAGAGATCCATAAAAACATGACGGCACATTAAAAAAAATCCAATAACCAATGACGAACAATCATCAAATATCCCAAACATGAGTGACAGATATATTCCTGGCTTCCTGGTTTATCTGTGGTTATGTGGTCTTGTTTAACAAAATGAAATGTACGCTCACTACTTGGTGCTCCCAATAAGTTGGATATGCATAAAACCCTCTCCTGTTGTCGTTGTTCTGGGTCCTGACAGCTGCATTTACTGGCACATGTACATTTTACACGAGTACACTCAGATCAGGGAGGGAAATGTGAATTCTGGGGTGTGTCTGCCTCTATGATGTCATAACCTTCTGTATAAAGTGAAAGGCTATCAACCTTTCAAAACCTTGGACCACGCCAATACAAATGGATTGAGTAGTATGTTTGGTCGTAGTGACTGAGCTCTAATTGGAAGGGATTTCAACAAAACGGATTTACATCTGGAATTGAAATAAAATCAGGCAAAGCATTGCACAACCTCTTACCGTCTGTTTAAAGTGCTCATTTTCCAACTGCTGGTTTTAATGCGTTTGTTCAGTTTTGTAATGTAAACTCCTGTTGGCCAGGTTATCACCCATTACAAATACAACCCTGCAGGTCTACCATGTGCTCTGTGGATGCTCCTCTCCCCACACCACCCTGCAGGTCTACCATGTGCTCTGTGATTGTTACTCTCCCCACACCACCCTGCAGGTCTACCATGTGCTCTGTGGATTGTTACTCTCCCCACACCACCCTGCAGGTCTACCATGTGCTCTGTGGATGCTCCTCTCCCCACACCACCCTGCAGGTCTACCATGTGCTCTGTGGATGTTACTCTCCCCACACCACCCTGCAGGTCTACCATGTGCTCTGTGATTGTTACTCTCCCCACACCACCCTGCAGGTCTACCATGTGCTCTGTGATTGTTACTCTCCCCACACCACCCTGCAGGTCTACCATGTGCTCTGTGGATGCTACTCTCCCCACACCACCCTGTAGGTCTACCATGTGCTCTGTGATTGTTACTCTCCCCACACCACCCTGCAGGTCTACCATGTGCTCTGTGATTGTTACTCTCCCCACACCACCCTGCAGGTCTACCATGTGCTCTGTGAATGTTACTCTCCCCACACCACCCTGTAGGTCTACCATGTGCTCTGTGATTGTTACTCTCCCCACACCACCCTGCAGGTCTACCATGTGCTCTGTGATTGTTACTCTCCCCACACCACCCTGCAGGTCTACCATGTGCTCTGTGGATGCTACTCTCCCCACACCACCCTGTAGGTCTACCATGTGCTCTGTGATTGTTACTCTCCCCACACCACCCTGTAGGTCTACCATGTGCTCTGTGATGCTACTCTCCTGACAACACCCTGTAGGTCTACCATGTGCTCTATGATTGCTACTCTCCTGACAACACCCTGTAGGTCTACCATGTGCTCTATGAATGCTCCTCTCCTGACACCACCCTGTAGGTCTACCATGTGCTCTATGATTGCTACTCTCCCCACACCACCCTGTAGGTCTACCATGTGCTCTATGATTGCTACTCTCCCCACACCACCCTGTAGGTATACCATGTGCTCTATGAATGCTCCTCTCCCCACACCACCCTGTAGGTCTACCATGTGCTCTGTGAATGCTACTCTCCCCACACCACCCTGTAGGTCTACCATGTGCTCTGTGAATGTTACTCTCCCCACACACACACTTCTACCATGTGCTCTGTGATTGTTACTCTCCCCACACCACCCTGCAGGTCTACCATGTGCTCTGTGAATGTTACTCTCCCCCACACACACTTCTACCATGTGCTCTGTGATTGTTACTCTCCCCACACCACCCTGCAGGTCTACCATGTGCTCTGTGATTGTTACTCTCCCCACACCACCCTGCAGGTCTACCATGTGCTCTGTGATTGTTACTCTCCCCACACCACCCTGCAGGTCTACCATGTGCTCTGGGAATGCTCCAGATGAAAGAAAGAGCATTAGCTACTTGTATCTCTCTCTGCAACTGCCTGAAACCCTGCCGGATGTCTCCTCTTGACTGTCCATTAATTCCAATGAGATGTTCCATCTGTAAGTCTACATCTGTTTCTACTTTCCCTCTGCCAGAAAGACAATCAGTCACTATTAGTCCTTCCATTAATGGCTGTGTTTACAGAGACCGGTCTAAAAAGACATTCATCAAGACCTTTGATATGGTCACTTTATTCTCTGTGTATATAAGTATTTAAGGACATTGTTTAAGTTCGCTAGAGAATTAAAGTCAGTCATGGAGGTCAGATGCTGTCCGTCTGTGATGCGGTGGTTGTGATGGTAACTGCTGCAGCCTGCCCTAGATCAGGCTGCTGGGATTCAAACCATTTGTTCTTTCTGACAGTTTGAATCTCATCGGCGGCCTGAGAGACGTTTTATCATTGTAACTATTACCTCAGACTGATCAAGCTGCTGGGATTCAAACCATTTGTTCTTTCTGACAGTTTGAATCTCGTGAGAGACGTTTTATCATTGTAACTATTATCTCAGACCGTTTTTAAAGCCTTTTAATTACTGTACAGTTGGCTCTGTCCCAAGGTGTGTCAGAGTCGACATGGACAGTCTGAGGTGATCTGAAAGTACAGCCAAGTAGTTGAGGTGATCTGAAAGTACAGCCAAGTGGTACCAGAGTCGACATGGACAGTCTGAGGTGATCTGAACGTACAGCCAAGGGGTATCAGAGTCGACATGGACAGTCTGAGGTGATCTGAACGTACAGCCAAGGGGTATCAGAGTCGACATGGACAGTCTGAGGTGATCTGAACGTACAGCCAAGGGGTATCAGAGTCGACATGGACAGTCTGAGGTGATCTGAACGTACAGCCAAGTGGTATCAGAGTCGACATGGACAGTCTGAGGTGATCTGAACGTACAGCCAAGGGGTATCAGAGTCGACATGGACAGTCTGAGGTGATCTGAACGTACAGCCAAGGGGTATCAGAGTCGACATGGACAGTCTGAGGTGATCTGAAAGTACAGCCAGGTGGTATCAGAGTCGACATGGACAGTCTGAGGTGATCTGAAAGTACAGCCAAGTGGTATCAGAAGTGACAGTCTGTTTGGAGTGACCGTTCAGTTTTAAAGGCTTTAACTTCTTCTGAAGAGTTCTTATGACTGGACTGCACTGCAAGTGTCATGATACTGAGCACTGTACTACTGTAGATACTACAGCCACATCTACCACTAGTTACTTTAATCTAAATCAGTTAGCACAGCCCAAGCCTTTTAAATACAGCCCACCAGACACAAGTGAGGTCAGAGGTGATATGGACAGTCCTTATGACGTGACCTTTGGTTTTAACAGCTTTTAAGAATGAGTTCATTAGACAGGACTGGGCAGGACGGGTCCAGCCAGGGTCGTAACAATGAGAGCCATTCTAGATACTAGAGATATATTAATCAGGTACAGTCTGTCTGTAAAGCCAGGGTCGTAACGACGAGAGCCATTCTAGATACTAGAGATATATTAATCAGGTACAGTCTGTCTGTAAAGCCAGGGTCGTAACGACGAGAGCCATTCTAGATACTAGAGATATATTAATCAGGTACAGTCTGTCTGTAAAGCCAGGGTCGTAACGACGAGAGCCATTCTAGATACTAGAGATATATTAATCAGGTACAGTCTGTCTGTAAAGCCAGGGTCGTAACGACGAGAGCCATTCTAGATACTAGATATATATTTATCAGGTACAGTCTGTCTGCAAAGCCTTTAAAGTACAAGCCAGTTCAGTCTAGTGTTGTCAAAGATCAGATGGACAGTACATTTGGGGTGACCTTCGGTCTTGAAGGCTTTTTGAATATGCTTCTGAAACTGGACTGGACTCGTCAGCTAGAGTCAGGGTGAACTCATCAGCTAGAGTCAGGGTGGACTCATCAGCTAGAGTCAGCTAGAGTCAGGGTGGACTCATCAGCTAGAGTCAGGGTGGACTCGTCAGCTAGAGTCAGCTAGAGTCAGGGGGGGCTCATCAGCTAGAGTCAGCTAGAGTCAGGATGGACTCATCAGCTAGAGTCAGCTAGAGTCAGGGTGGACTCGTCAGCTAGAGTCAGGGTGGACTCGTCAGCTAGAGTCAGGGTGGACTCGTCAGCTAGAGTCAGAGTGGAGACTTGGATCAGGTCCCATCACAGATGCAAGACAAAGCAAGCAACCATCATCCTCCGGTTGGTGTCTGTAATGATGACCGAGGAACTAGGCGCTCAGGGGTGTTCAGAAGCCCTAACTGTAACTCGAGGTTGACCGCTGGTTTTAATGGTTTTAGTTCCTTAAACTTGACTGGACCCATCAGCCAGAGCCGAGGTGGAGACTAGTTATATAGTCTTGGAGGGCAATAGTTGTATAGTCTTGGAGGGCAATAGTTGTATAGTCTTGGAGGGCAATAGTTGTATAGTCTTGGAGGGCAATAGTTATATAGCCTTGGAGGGCAATAGTTGTATAGTCTTGGAGGGCAATAGTTGTATAGTCTTGGAGGGCAATAGTTATACAGTCTTGGAGGGCAATAGTTGTTTAGTCTTGGAGGGCAATAGTTATATAGTCTTGGAGGGCAATAGTTGTATAGTCTTAGAGGGCAATAGTTATATAGTCTTGGAGGGCAATAGTTGTATAGTCTTGGAGGGCAATAGTTATACAGTCTTGGAGGGCAATAGTTGTTTAGTCTTGGAGGGCAATAGTTATATAGTCTTGGAGGGCAATAGTTGTATAGTCTTAGAGGGCAATAGTTATATAGTCTTGGAGGGCAATAGTTGTATAGTCTTGGAGGGCAATAGTTCTATAATATTGGAGGACTATAGTTGTATAGTCTTGGAGGGCAATAGTTATATAGCCTTGGAGCAATAGTTATATAGTCTTGGAGGGCAATAGTTGTATAGTGTTGGAGGGCAATAGTTATACAGTCTTGGAGGGCAATAGTTATATAGTTTTGGAGGGCAATAGTTATATAGTCTTGGAGGGCAATAGTTGTATAGTCTTGGAGGACAATAGTTGTATAGTCTTGGAGGGCAATAGTTGTATAGTCTTGGAGGACAATAGTTATATAGTCTTGGAGGGCAATAGTTGTATAGTCTTGGAGGGCAATAGTTGTATAGTCTTGGAGGGCAATAGTTATATAGCCTTGGAGCAATAGTTATATAGTCTTGGAGGGCAATAGTTGTATAGTGTTGGAGGGCAATAGTTATACAGTCTTGGAGGGCAATAGTTATATAGTTTTGGAGGGCAATAGTTATATAGTCTTGGAGGGCAATAGTTGTATAGTCTTGGAGGACAATAGTTGTATAGTCTTGGAGGGCAATAGTTGTATAGTGTTGGAGGGCAATAGTTATACAGTCTTGGAGGGCAATAGTTATATAGTTTTGGAGGGCAATAGTTATATAGTCTTGGAGGGCAATAGTTGTATAGTCTTGGAGGACAATAGTTGTATAGTCTTGGAGGGCAATAGTTGTATAGTCTTGGAGGACAATAGTTATATAGTCTTGGAGGGCAATAGTTGTATAGTCTTGGAGGGCAATAGTTGTATAGTCTTGGAGGACAATAGTTGTATAGTCTTGGAGGGCAATAGTTGTATAGTGTTGGAGGGCAATAGTTATACAGTCTTGGAGGGCAATAGTTATATAGTTTTGGAGGGCAATAGTTATATAGTCTTGGAGGGCAATAGTTGTATAGTCTTGGAGGACAATAGTTGTATAGTCTTGGAGGGCAATAGTTGTATAGTCTTGGAGGACAATAGTTGTATAGTCTTGGAGGACAATAGTTGTATAGTCTTGGAGGGCAATAGTTGTATAGTCTTGGAGGGCAATAGTTGTATAGTGTTGGAGGGCAATAGTTATACAGTCTTGGAGGGCAATAGTTATATAGTTTTGGAGGGCAATAGTTATATAGTCTTGGAGGGCAATAGTTGTATAGTCTTGGAGGACAATAGTTGTATAGTCTTGGAGGGCAATAGTTGTATAGTCTTGGAGGACAATAGTTGTATAGTCTTGGAGGGCAATAGTTGTATAGTCTTGTTGCATTTTCCATCCTCTCAGCCTCTACAGTAGCCAGAGACGTCTTATCCAATCAGTTGGATTGGCGTCTCGTTATTTAAGCAGATTGCTGTTAGGCGTTGTTTGACAACACCTTTGTTAATTCAAAGGTTTTTAAAGGTTACAGGGAGCCAATATCTGAAGAGTGTACTGGAGCACCTACATTGTATGTCTCTTGTACATCTTCTTCTTTATCATCAAAGTGATTTTCTCCACCATGTTGCTGTAGTCTGAGGGAGACGGAGGACAGGCACCACATTTTGTAACTAACATTTACAAAAAAATTACAAAAAAGGAAGGCACATTTCCCTTCCCCAAAGTCTGCTCATCTTAACGACCAAAACTATTTAGACTTGACAGAAGTTTTGAATAAGACAAAAAATGCCTTACCGTCTGTATTTAACAACCCAGAACAAACGCCATGAGGATCCACCCATCCATCATCCATCCATCGTCCATCCATCCATCCAGGCAGGCTGGGTGGGCACTACAGCCATGTTAAACCTATCGGAATGACTCCTTACCTAGATGGAAGAACAGTTTAGTTTTAAGGCGAGGCTGATGCAGCAGTGTGTCCCCCAACACTCCTAAATGAACGGAGAATTACATAAATAACGCCAGGCCAGTAGCACTCAGACACACAAAGCATCTGAGAAAGTACTTCAGTGTGGATTTCAGATGTAAAGGATGTGAGGATGTGAGTGGAGATCTCTGAGGTACAGGATAGGTGTTGTGTTCTCTACAGTATCTCTGGGGTACAGAATAGGTGTTGTGTTCTCTACAGTATCTCTGGGGTACAGAATAGGTGTTGTGTTCTCTACATTATCTCTGAGGTACAGGATAGGTGTTGTGTTCTCTACATTATCTCTGGGGTACAGAATAGGTGTTCTGTTCTCTACATTATCTCTGAGGTACAGGATAGGTGTTGTGTTCTCTACAGTATCTCTGGGGTACAGAATAGGTGTTGTGTTCTCTACATTATCTCTGAGGTACTGAGGTAGAGGATAGGTGTTGTGTTCTCTACATTATCTCTGGGGTACAGGATAGGTGTTCTGTTCTCTACATTATCTCTGGGGTACAGAATAGGTGTTGTGTTCTCTACAGTATCTCTGAGGTACAGGATAGGTGTTCTGTTCTCTCCATTATCTCTGAGGTAGAGGATAGGTGTTCTGTTCTCTACATTATTTCTGAGGTACAGGATAGGTGTTCTGTTCTCTACATTATCTCTGAGGTACAGGATAAGTGTTGTGTTCTCTACAGTATCTCTGAGGTACAGGATAGGTGTTCTGTTCTCTACAGTATCTCTGAGGTACAGGATAGGTGTTCTGTTCTCTACATTATCTCTGAGGTACAGGATAGGTGTTCTGTTCTCTACAGTATCTCTGAGGTACAGGATAGGTGTTGTGTTCTCTACAGTATCTCTGAGGTACAGGATAGGTGTTGTGTTCTCTACAGTATCTCTGAGGTACAGGATAGGTGTTCTGTTCTCTCCATTATCTCTGAGGTACAGGATAGGTGTTCTGTTCTCTACATTATCTCTGAGGTACAGGATAGGTGTTCTGTTCTCTACATTATTTCTGAGGTACAGGATAGGTGTTGTGTTCTCTACAGTATCTCTGAGGTACAGGATAGGTGTTCTGTATCTCTGAGGTACAGTATCTCTGAGGTACAGGATAGGTGTTCTGTTCTCTACAGTATCTCTGAGGTACAGGATAGGTGTTCTGTTCTCTACAGTATCTCTGAGGCTCTACGGAGTCTAAGACACTAAACTACTGATAATGAATGAAAGGCTATAGTTGGATTTAGAGGCACAAAACTTATTTTTGACATTGGCAGAGACTGTAGATGTACAATATATCATAGTTTGTTTAATGTTTTCAAGGTTATCCAGAGAGTTCAACTATTCATGAATCAAAGTCACTTCAACACAGCACTTTCAACGTGTTCATTTCCTTTTACGCGTTAAACCATTTAAACCAGTTAAACCGTTAAAACATATCCGTTAGAAGGCTCGGAGTCTTAAATCACTGCGTTCTGAAGCAAATAACTCTTTAGAGGGGCTTGTCTTTTCATGTCGGATGTACAGCGTAAACACTCTTAACAGATGTTGCTCGGTGACAAGATAATCCCAGCAGTACTATTGGGAAGACTCAGCAGCCAGGCTGCACAGTACTGCTGTGAACCACTACAACACTATAAAACTAGGGCCCTCCAAGCCCTCCCACCCTTCAGAGACTGCGCCAGACAGTTTTCAGGGCTGGAAGTGGGACTGAGGGCTGACTGAGGCGAGTGCTTTGCTCGACATGTGCAAGGAGCGCCAGTCAGGCTGAATTTCAAAATGGCACCCTATTCCCTATAAAGTGCACTACTTTAGGGCTCTGGTCATATGACTCTGGTCCCAAGTAGTGCACTATATAGAAAACAGGGTGCCATTTGATATGTAGTCTCCAGAATCACAGGAAGTCCCCTTGTTTATAAAGCATCTGGAGCTGAGCGGAATGGCAGTGTCCCTGGGGACCAGTAAATCACCAGAGCACAGCCATGTCAGAAGGGCCTTTGTTGCCTCCTCAATCAAAAACACAACCAAATGGACCAGTGGGAAGCTACTTTCAGACCTGAAAAGAGTACAGAGACATGTTTCAGATAGGGTTGATTCTGGCCTTTTCCTCTTATAGCTGTTGTCACCAATGCAAGAAAACACACAGTCCTTTCCAGTGGAGATTTATTTTTCATCAGTATGGTCTGAGTACTTTCATTTGGAATTGTATTCATTTTTATTGAACTGAGTACTGTAGCTTGTCTGCCTGACATCTACTGTATCAGCCCGATATTGGACACTAAGGCCTTTTTGAACCAGATCTTGGTTTAGGGAGGAGGAAATCCACTTGCTTTTATTTATTCATTGTTTGTTTTAGAGGAACTCAAGCGTCAATATGTCCTTCCTGCATTGGCTCTTCTCTTTTCTATCCAGCCATTCCTCCAGTGTCCACAGCCATTTTCTCTCTTCTACCAGCCATTCCTCCAGTGTCCACAGCCATTTTCTCTCTTCTACCAGCCATTCCTCCAGTGTCCACAGCCATTTTCTCTGTTCTACCAGCCATTCCCCCAGTGTCCACAGCCATTTTCTCTCTTCTACCAGCCATTCCTCCAGTGTCCACAGCCATTTTCCCTGTTCTACCAGCCATTCCTCCAGTGTCCACAGCCATTTTCTCTGTTCTACCAGCCATTCCTCCAGTGTCCACAGCCATTTTCTCTGTTCTACCAGCCATTCCTCCAGTGTCCACAGCCATTTTCTCTGTTCTACCAGCCATTCCTTCAGTGTCCACAGCCATTTTCTCTGTTCTACCAGCCATTCCTCCAGTGTCCACAGCCATTTTCTCTGTTCTACCAGCCATTCCTCCAGTGTCCACAGCCATTTTCTCTGTTCTACCAGCCATTCCTCCAGTGTCCACAGCCATTTTCTCTGTTCTACCAGCCATTCCTCCAGTGTCCACAGCCATTTTCTCTGTTCTACCAGCCATTCCTCCAGTGTCCACAGCCATTTTGAGTAGAAATATATTTATGTATTAGTCCCTTGTGATATACCTGAGTTAAATAATGCGTGGAAAGCTTGGGAAAATAAATACATCTCAAAGATGAAGTTCATTAATTGAAGTCCACTCCTCCATCTTCTAAATACAGTCGCCAGTGAAAGTCTACACCCCCCCCTGTACAGTCTTCACATCTTCTACATACAGTCGCTAGTGAAAGTCTACACCCCCCCTGTACAGTCTTCACATTAATTAATAGTCCACTCCTCCATCTTCTACATACAGTCGCCAGTGAAAGTCTACACCCCCCCTGTACAGTCTTCACATTAATTAATAGTCTACTCCTCCATCTTCTACATACAGTCGCCAGTGAAAGTCTACACCCCCCCTGTACAGTCTTCACATTAATTAATAGTCCACTCCTCCATCTTCTACATACAGTCGCCAGTGAAAGTCTACACCCCCCCTGTACAGTCTTCACATTAATTAATAGTCCACTCCTCCATCTTCTACATACAATCGCCAGTGAAAGTCTACACCCCCCCTGTACAGTCTTCACATTAATTAATAGTCCACTCCTCCATCTTCTACATACAGTCGCCAGTGAAAGTCTACACCCCCTGTACAGTCTTCACATTAATTAATAGTCCACTCCTCCATCTTCTACATACAATCGCCAGTGAAAGTCTACACCCCCCCTGTACAGTCTTCACATTAATTAATAGTCCACTCCTCCATCTTCTACATACAGTCGCCAGTGAAAGTCTACACCCCCCTGTACAGTCTTCACATTAATTAATAGTCCACTCCTCCATCTTCTACATACAATCGCCAGTGAAAGTCTACACCCCCCCTGTACAGTCTTCACATTAATTAATAGTCCACTCCTCCATCTTCTACATACAATCGCCAGTGAAAGTCTACACCCCCCCTGTACAGTCTTCACATTAATTAATAGTCCACTCCTCCATCTTCTACATACAATCGCCAGTGAAAGTCTACACCCCCTGTACAGTCTTCACATTAATTAATAGTCCACTCCTCCATCTTCTACATACAATCGCCAGTGAAAGTCTACACCCCCCCTGTACAGTCTTCACATTAATTAATAGTCCACTCCTCCATCTTCTACATACAATCGCCAGTGAAAGTCTACACCCCCCCTGTACAGTCTTCACATTAATTAATAGTCCACTCCTCCATCTTCTACATACAATCGCCAGTGAAAGTCTACACCCCCCCTGTACAGTCTTCACATTAATTAATAGTCCACTCCTCCATCTTCTACATACAATCGCCAGTGAAAGTCTACACCCCCTGTACAGTCTTCACATTAATTAATAGTCCACTCCTCCATCTTCTACATACAATCGCCAGTGAAAGTCTACACCCCCCCTGTACAGTCTTCACATTAATTAATAGTCCACTCCTCCATCTTCTACATACAATCGCCAGTGAAAGTCTACACCCCCCCTGTACAGTCTTCACATTAATTAATAGTCTACTCCTCCATCTTCTACATACAGTCGCCAGTGAAAGTCTACACCCCCCCTGTACAGTCTTCACATTTTGCAACCTGAACCTTTTACTGCAGTGGGCTAAATCAGGGTCACACAGAGTGTTTCTGGGTAGTCTTAAACAAATCTACTTTGAAACAAAAGTATACACCTCACACACATGGTTATGGGCTTAAAAAAAGAAGACCTGTACCATGTCAGAAATATAGTTGAAATGTATTCAATTTTGAGTTTGCATCCAAACATTACACTTTATATGCAGTACATCACAGAAGACTGAAATATCACAAAACCATTTGACATAGAAACACCGGATTTTCAGTGTAAAAAAAAAAGTGTGTTAATTATGAATAATATGAATAACATTTCACCCATAAGGCCACTAGGTCATGTGACTGCAGGAGAGGGCTACAATTATATCTGAAAAGAGATTATTATTATTTATTTTTTATCTACACATCCTACTCTACATTTTCAAACTAATCGTTTTCTTTTTCAGCCGGACAATTACACACATGTTAATGCCAAAGACACACCAGAATGGCTTTCCAAGCAGTGTTAAGTGTGCCTGAGGTGTCTCAGTCTCAGTCCTGACTTAAATCTTCTAGGAAATGAGAGACGTTTGAATATAGTTTTCCATCAATGATTCCCAACCAAATTTACTGAGTTTGAGCAATTTTGACAAAAAAACTATGGATATATGTTGTGTCATCTGGGTTAGGGAGGGTTTGGCCGGTAGGGATATCCTTGTCTCATCGCTCACCAGCGACTCCTGTGGTGGGCCGGGCGCAGTGCGCGCTAACCAAGGTCGCCAGGTGCACGGTGTTTCCTCCGACACATTGGTGCGGCTGGCTTCCGGGTTGGAGGCGCGCTGTGTTAAGAAGCAGTGTAGCTTGGGTGGGTTGTGTTTCGGAGGACGCATGACTTTCGACCTTCGTCTCTCCCGAGCCCATACGGGAGTTGTAGCGATGAAACAAGATATTAACTACTAAACAATTGGATACCACAAAAAGGAGGTTAAAAAATAAATAAAAGATTAACTGCTGTATAGGTGCTTCCACCCACTATTACATCTGGGGTGTGAAGACACACGCAATCAAGACATCTTCAGTTTCTTCATTTTCTTCATTTTCTGATAACACATGGTGAACCCTGATAACCCCACCCAACACATGGTGAACCCTGATAACCCCACCCAACACATGGTGAACCCTGATAACCCCACCCAACACATGGTGAACCCTGAGAACTCCACCCAACACATGGTGAACCCTGATAACTCCACCCAACACATGGTGAACCCTGAAAACCCCACCCAACACATGGTTCATAGTGAACCCTGAAAACCCCACCCAACACATGGTGAACCCTGATAACTCCACCCAACACATGGTGAACCCTGATAACTCCACCCAACACATGGTGAACCTTGATAACCCCACCCAACACATGGTGAACCCTGAAAACCCCACCCAACACATGGTGAACCGTGATAACCCCACCCAACACATGGTTTATAGTGAACCCTGAAAACCCCACCCAACACATGGTGAACCCTGATAACCCCACCCAACACATGGTGAACCCTGATAACTCCACCCAACACATGGTTCATAGTGAACCCTGAAAACCCCACCCAACACATGGTTCATAGTGAACCCTGATAACCCCACCCAACACATGGTGAACCCTGATAACTCCACCCAACACATGGTTTATAGTGAACCCTGATAACTCCACCCAACACATGGTTTATAGTGAACCCTGATAACTCCACCCAACACATGGTTCATAGTGAACCCTGATAACCCCACCCAACACATGGTGAACCCTGATAACTCCACCCAACACATGGTTTATAGTGAACCCTGATAACTCCACCCAACACATGGTTTATAGTGAACCCTGATAACTCCACCCAACACATGGTGAACCCTGATAACTCCACCCAACATATGGTTTATAGTGAACCCTGATAACCCCACCCAACACATGGTTTATAGTGAACCCTGATAACTCCACCCAACACATGGTTTATAGTGAACCCTGATAACTCCACCCAACACATGGTTTATAGTGAACCCTGATAACTCCACCCAACACATGGTTTATAGTGAACCCTGATAACCCCACCCAACACATGGTTCATAATGAACCCTGATAACTCCACCCAACACATGGTTTATAGTGAACCCTGATAACTCCACCCAACACACAGTTTATAGTGAACCCTGACAACCCAACACACAGTCTATAGTGAACCCTGATAACTCCACCCAACACATGGTGAACCTTGATAACCCCACCCAATACATGGTTTATAGTGAACCCTGACAACCCCACCCAACACACAGTTTATAGTGAACCCTGCCAATTCCACCCAGTGTATAATGAACCATGCCAATCCCACCTAGTGTATAGTGAACCCTGCCAATCCCACCTAGTGTATAGTGAACCCTGCCAATCCCAGCTAGTGTATAGTGAACCCTGCCAATCCCACCTAGTGTATAGTGAACCCTGCCAATCCCACCCAGTGTATAGTGAACCCTGCCAATCCCACCTAGTGTATAGTGAACCCTGCCAATCCCACCTAGTGTATAGTGAACCCTGCCAATCCCACCTAGTGTATAGTGAACCCTGCCAATCCCACCTAGTGTATAGTGAACCCTGCCAATCCCACCCAGTTTATAGTGAACCCTGCCAATCCCACCTAGTGTATAGTGAACCCTGCCAATCCCACCTAGTGTATAGTGAACCCTGCCAATCCCACCTAGTGTATAGTGAACCCTGCCAATCCCACCTAGTGTATAGTGAACCCTGCCAATCCCACCCAGTGTATAGTGAACCCTGACAACCCCACCCAGGGTATAGTGAACCCTGACAATCCCACCTAGTGTATAGTGAACCCTGCCAATCCCATCCAGGGTATAGTGAACCCTGCCAATCCCACCCAGTGTATAGTGAACCCTGACAACCCCACCCAGGGTATAGTGAACCCTGACAATCCCACCTAGTGTATAATGAACCCTGACAATCCCACCCAGTGTATAATGAACCCTGACAATCCCACCCAGTGTATAATGAACCCTGACAATCCCACCCAGTGTATAATGAACCCTGACAATCCCACCCAGTGTATAATGAAACCTGACAATCCCACCCAGTGTATAATGAACCCTGACAATCCCACCCAGTGTATAATGAACCCTGACAATCCCACCCAGTGTATAATGAACCCTGACAATCCCTCCCAGTGTATAATGAACCCTGACAATCCCACCCAGTATATAGTGAACCCTGCCAATCCCACCCAGTGTATAATGAACCCTGACAATCCCACCCAGTGTATAATGAACCCTGACAATCCCACCCAGTGTATAATGAACCCTGACAATCCCACCCAGTGTATAATGAACCCTGACAATCCCACCCAGTATATAGTGAACCCTGCCAATCCCACCTAGTGTATAATGAACCCTGACAATCCCACCCAGTGTATAATGAACCCTGCCAATCCCACCTAGTGTATAGTGAACCCTGCCAATCCCACCTAGTGTATAATGAACGCTGCCAATCCCACCTAGTGTATAGGGAACCCTGCCAATCCCACCTAGTGTATAATGAACCCTGCCAATCCCACCCAGTGTATAGTGAACCCTTCCAATCCCACCCAGTGTATAGTGAACCCTGCCAATCCCACCCAGTGTATAGTGAACCCTGCCAATCCCACCCAGTGTATAGTGAACCCTGCCAATCCCACCCAGTGTATAGTGAACCCTGCCAATCCCACCCAGTGTATAATGAACCCTGCCAATCCCACCTAGTGTATAGTGAACCCTGCCAATCCCACCCAGTGTATAGTGAACCCTGCCAATCCCACCCAGTGTATAGTGAACCCTGCCAATCCCACCCAGTGTATAGTGAACCCTGCCAATCCCACCTAGTGTATAATGAACCCTGCCAATCCCACCCAGTGTATAGTGAACCCTGCCAATCCCACCTAGTGTATAATGAACCCTGCCAATCCCACCCAGTGTATAGTGAACCCTGCCAATCCCACCCAGTGTATAGTGAACCCTGCCAATCCCACCCAGTGTATAGTGAACCCTGACAACCCCACCCAGGGTATAGTGAACCCTGACAATCCCACCTAGTGTATAGTGAACCCTGACAATCCCACCCAGTGTATAATGAACCCTGACAATCCCACCCAGTGTATAATGAACCCTGCCAATCCCACCCAGTGTATAATGAACCCTGACAATCCCACCCAGTGTATAATGAACCCTGACAATCCCACCCAGTGTATAATGAACCCTGACAATCCCACCCAGTGTATAATGAACCCTGACAATCCCACCCAGTGTATAATGAACCCTGACAATCCCACCCAGTGTATAATGAACCCTGACAATCCCACCCAGTATATAGTGAACCCTGCCAATCCCACCCAGTGTATAATGAACCCTGACAATCCCACCCAGTGTATAATGAACCCTGACAATCCCACCCAGTGTATAATGAACCCTGACAATCCCACCCAGTGTATAATGAACCCTGCCAATCCCACCCAGTATATAGTGAACCCTGCCAATCCCACCTAGTGTATAATGAACCCTGACAATCCCACCCAGTGTATAATGAACCCTGCCAATCCCACCCAGTGTATAGTGAACCCTGCCAATCCCACCCAGTGTATAGTGAACCCTGCCAATCCCACCCAGTGTATAGTGAACCCTGCCAATCCCACCCAGTGTATAGTGAACCCTGCCAATCCCACCCAGTGTATAGTGAACCCTGCCAATCCCACCCAGTGTATAATGAACCCTGCCAATCCCACCTAGTGTATAGTGAACCCTGCCAATCCCACCCAGTGTATAGTGAACCCTGCCAATCCCACCCAGTGTATAGTGAACCCTGCCAATCCCACCCAGTGTATAGTGAACCCTGCCAATCCCACCCAGTGTATAATGAACCCTGACAATCCCACCCAGTGTATAATGAACCCTGACAATCCCACCCAGTGTATAATGAACCCTGACAATCCCACCCAGTGTATAATGAACCCTGCCAATCCCACCCAGTATATAGTGAACCCTGCCAATCCCACCTAGTGTATAATGAACCCTGACAATCCCACCCAGTGTATAATGAACCCTGCCAATCCCACCCAGTGTATAGTGAACCCTGCCAATCCCACCCAGTGTATAGTGAACCCTGCCAATCCCACCCAGTGTATAGTGAACCCTGCCAATCCCACCCAGTGTATAGTGAACCCTGCCAATCCCACCCAGTGTATAGTGAACCCTGCCAATCCCACCCAGTGTATAATGAACCCTGCCAATCCCACCTAGTGTATAGTGAACCCTGCCAATCCCACCCAGTGTATAGTGAACCCTGCCAATCCCACCCAGTGTATAGTGAACCCTGCCAATCCCACCCAGTGTATAGTGAACCCTGCCAATCCCACCCAGTGTATAGTGAACCCTGCCAATCCCACCCAGTATATAATGAACCCTGCCAATCCCACCCAGTGTATAGTGAACCCTGCCAATCCCACCTAGTGTATAATGAACCCTGCCAATCCCACCCAGTGTATAGTGAACCCTGCCAATCCCACCCAGTGTATAGTGAACCCTGCCAATCCCACCCAGTGTATAGTGAACCCTGCCAATCCCACCCAGTGTATAGTGAACCCTGCCAATCCCACCCAGTGTATAGTAAACCCTGCCAATCCCACCCAGTGTATAATGAACCCTGCCAATCCCACCTAGTGTATAGTGAACCCTGCCAATCCCACCTAGTGTATAGTGAACCCTGCCAATCCCACCCAGTGTATAGTGAACCCTTCCAATCCCACCCAGTGTATAGTGAACCCTGCCAATCCCACCCAGTGTATAATGAACCCTGCCAATCCCATCTAGTGTATAGTGAACCCTGCCAATCCCACCCAGTGTATAGTGAACCCTGCCAATCCCACCCAGTGTATAGTGAACCCTGCCAATCCCACCCAGTGTATAGTGAACCCTGCCAATCCCACCCAGTGTATAGTGAACCCTGCCAATCCCACCTAGTATATAGTGAACCCTGCCAATCCCACCCAGTGTATAATGAACCCTGCCAATCCCACCCAGTGTATAGGGAACCCTGCCAATCCCACCCAGTGTATAGTGAACCCTGCCAATCCCACCCAGTGTATAGTGAACCCTGCCAATCCCACCTAGTGTATAGTGAACCCTGCCAATCCCACCCAGTGTATAGTGAACCCTGCCAATCCCACCCAGTGTATAGTGAACCCTGCCAATCCCACCCAGTGTATAGTGAACCCTGCCAATCCCACCTAGTGTATAGTGAACCCTGCCAATCCCACCCAGTGTATAGTGAACCCTGACAATCCCACCTAGTATATAGTGAACCCTGCCAATCCCACCCAGTGTATAGTGAACCCTGACAATCCCATCCAGTGTATAGTGAACCCTGCCAATCCCACCCAGTGTATAGTGAACCCTGACAATCCCACCTAGTATATAGTGAACCCTGCCAATCCCACCTAGTGTATAGTGAACCCTGACAATCCCACCTAGTGTATAGTGAACCCTGCCAATCCCACCCAGTATATAGTGAACCCTGCCAATCCCACCCAGTGTATAGTGAACCCTGCCAATCCCACCCAGTGTATAGTGAACCCTGCCAATCCCACCTAGTGTATAGTGAACCCTGACAATCCCACCCAGTGTATAGTGAACCCTGCCAATCCCACCCAGTGTATAGTGAACCCTGCCAATCCCACCCAGTGTATAGTGAACCCTGCCAATCCCACCCAGTGTATAGTGAACCCTGCCAATCCCACCCAGTATATAGTGAACCCTGCCAATCCCACCCAGTGTATAGTGAACCCTGCCAATCCCACCCAGTGTATAGTGAACCCTGCCAATCCCACCTAGTGTATAGTGAACCCTGACAATCCCATCCAGTGTATAGTGAACCCTGCCAATCCCACCCAGTGTATAGTGAACCCTGCCATTCCCACCTAGTGTATATTGAACCCTGACAATCCCATCCAGTGTATAGGGAAACCGTTCCAAGCTGACGACATACAGAGAAAGCCACAAGACAATGTCTGCAGTGTTTACAGAGTTTTAAATGAGCTCTCATTGGTAAGTTCCACAACATTTACAACAACATTTCCTCCATTATGCCACACACAGAGATGATAGAACAATACCTCAAGGTCAAATAATAAAGGTCAATAATTGGTTGAACTCTGGCGTGGTATCCTGTAATATATCTACTACTACTATCTAGAAATCATTGGACAATCATTTAGACCCTCGAACATCATTGTGAACACATTCAATTAATCCTCTTTGACAAACTCTTGTTCCATACCCAGGTTCTTCCAGACATAATGTTGGCAGCAGCACATGAATTAAAAAGCTCACAAGACGGTGTGCATTGACTTCCTGTCCTACAGCCATTCATCAACAGTCAACCACGGAATCACTTACTGTCGTGCAGGTGAAAGAGGACCCAAAAGCGACTTGGCGAAAACAGAGTCTTTAATCCAGTAAAGTGAATACAAACAAAAAAACACAACTTTCACTCGAAATGACGAGGACAAACTGGAGACTCGATCTTGAACAGCAGGTGAACAGCAGGTTGCCTCGGGAAGGCACTCGAACCAGACAGACTCAGACACCTGCTCACCACGCAGCATCTGAGGAAAACACGACACGACAGGGCGATACACAATCACAGCACGGTGAATTCTAAACAAGGAACCGACAGGACAGGAACGGAACACAAAGGAAGAAATAGGGACTCTAATCAGGGGAAAGGATCGGGAACAGGTGTGGGAAGACTAAATGATTGATTAGGGGAATAGGAACAGCTGGGAGCAGGAACGGAACGATAGAGAGAAGAGAGAGCGAGAGAGTGAGAGAGGGAGGGGAGAGAGAGGGATAGAAAGAGGGAAAGAACCTAATAAGACCAGCAGAGGGAAACGAATAGAATGGGGAGCACAGGGACAAGACATGATAATAAATGACAAACATGACAGTACCCCCCACTCACCGAGCGCCTCCTGGCGCACTCGAGGAGGAATCCTGGCGGCAACGGAGGAAATCATCAATGAGTGAACGGTCCAGCACGTCCCGAGACGGAACCCAACTCCTCTCCTCAGGACCGTAACCCTCCCAATCCACTAAGTATTGGTGACCCCGTCCCCGAGAACGCATGTCCATGATCTTATGTACCTTGTAAATAGGTGCGCTCTCGACAAGGACGGGAGGGGGGGGAGGGAAGACGAACGGGGTGCGAAGAAAGGGCTTAACACAGGAGACATGGAAGACAGGATGGACGCGACGAAGATGTCGCGGAAGAAGCAGTCGCACAGCGACAGGATTGACGACCTGGGAAACACGGAACGGACCAATGAACCGCGGAGTCAACTTACGAGAAGCTGTCGTAAGAGGAAGGTTGCGAGTGGAAAGCCACACTCTCTGGCCGCAACAATACCTTGGACTCTTAATCCTGCGTTTATTGGCGGCTCTCACAGTCTGTGCCCTGTAACGGCAAAGTGCAGACCTCACCCTCCTCCAGGTGCGCTCACAACGTTGGACAAACGCTTGAGCGGAGGGAACGCTGGACTCGGCAAGCTGGGATGAGAACAGAGGAGGCTGGTAACCCAGACTACTCTGAAACGGAGATAACCCGGTAGCAGACGAAGGAAGCGAATTGTGAGCGTATTCTGCCCAGGGGAGCTGTTCTGCCCAAGACGCAGGGTTTCTGAAAGAAAGGCTGCGTAGTATGCGACCAATCGTCTGATTGGCCCTCTCTGCTTGACCGTTAGACTGGGGATGAAACCCGGAAGAGAGACTGACGGACGCACCAATCAAACGACAGAACTCCCTCCAAAACTGTGACGTGAATTGCGGGCCTCTGTCTGAAACGGCGTCTAACGGGAGGCCATGAATTCTGAATACATTCTCGATAATGATTTGTGCCGTCTCCTTAGCGGAAGGAAGTTTAGCGAGGGGAATGAAATGTGCCGCCTTAGAGAACCTATCGACAACCGTAAGAATCACAGTCTTCCCCGCAGACAAAGGCAGACCGGTAATGAAGTCTAGGGCGATGTGAGACCATGGTCGAGAAGGAATGGGGAGCGGTCTGAGACGACCGGCAGGAGGAGAGTTACCCGACTTAGTCTGCGCGCAGTCCGAACAAGCAGCCACGAAACGGCGCGTGTCACGCTCCTGAGTCGGCCACCAAAAGCGCTGGCGAATAGACGCAAGAGTGCCTCGAACACCGGGATGACCAGCTAACTTGGCAGAGTGAGCCCACTGAAGAACAGCCAGACGAGTGGAAACAGGAACGAAAAGGAGGTTACTAGGACAAGCGCGCGGCGACGCAGTGTGCGTGAGTGCTTGCTTAACCTGTCTCTCAATTCCCCAGACTGTTAACCCGACAACACGCCCATAAGGAAGAATCCCCTCGGGATCAGTAGAAGCCACAGAAGAACTAAACAGACGGGATAAGGCATCAGGCTTGGTGTTCTTGCTACCCGGACGGTAAGAAATCACAAACTCGAAACGAGCGAAAAACAACGCCCAACGAGCTTGACGGGCATTAAGTCGTTTGGCAGAACGGATGTACTCAAGGTTCTTATGGTCTGTCCAAACGACAAAAGGAACGGTCGCCCCCTCCAACCACTGTCGCCATTCGCCTAGGGCTAAGCGGATGGCGAGCAGTTCACGGTTACCCACATCATAGTTGCGCTCAGATGGCGACAGGCGATGAGAAAAATAAGCGCAAGGATGAACCTTATCGTCAGACTGGAAGCGCTGGGATAGAATGGCTCCCACGCCTACCTCTGAGCGTCAACCTCGACAATGAATTGTCTAGTGACGTCAGGAGTAACGAGGATAGGAGCGGACGTAAAACGTTCTTTTAGAAGATCAAAAGCTCCCTGGGCGGAACCGGACCACTTAAAACACGTCTTGACAGAAGTAAGAGCTGTGAGAGGGGCAGCAACTTGACCGAAATTACGAATGAAACGCCGATAGAAATTAGCGAAACCTAAAAAGCGCTGCAACTCGACACGTGACCTTGGAACGGGCCAATCACTGACAGCTTGGACCTTAGCGGAATCCATCTGAATGCCTTCAGCGGAAATAACGGAACCGAGAAAAGTAACGGAGGAGACATGAAAAGAGCACTTCTCAGCCTTTACGTAGAGACAATTCTCTAAAAGGCGCTGTAGAACACGTCGAACGTGCTGAACATGAATCTCGAGTGACGGAGAAAAAATCAGGATATCGTCAAGATAGACAAAAACAAAGATGTTCAGCATGTCTCTCAGAACATCATTAACTAATGCCTGAAAAACAGCTGGCGCATTGGCGAGACCGAACGGCAGAACCCGGTACTCAAAATGCCCTAACGGAGTGTTAAACGCCGTTTTCCACTCGTCCCCCTCTCTGATGCGCACGAGATGGTAAGCGTTACGAAGGTCCAACTTAGTAAAGCACCTGGCTCCCTGCAGAATCTCGAAGGCTGATGACATAAGGGGAAGCGGATAACGATTCTTAACCGTTATGTCATTCAGCCCTCGATAATCCACGCAGGGGCGCAGAGTACCGTCCTTCTTCTTAACAAAAAGAACCCCGCCCCGGCCGGAGAGGAAGAAGGCACTATGGTACCGGCGTCAAGAGACACAGACAAATAATCCTCGAGAGCCTTACGTTCGGGAGCCGACAGAGAGTATAGTCTACCCCGAGAAGGAGTGGTCCCCGGAAGGAGATCAATACTACAATCATACGACCGGTGAGGAGGAAGGGAGTTGGCTCGGGACCGACTGAAGACCGTGCGCAGATCATGATATTCCTCCGGCACTCCTGTCAAATCGCCAGGTTCCTCCTGAGAAGTAGGGACAGAAGAAACGGGAGGGATGGCAGACATTAAACACTTCACATGACAAGAAACGTTCCAGGATAGGATAGAATTACTAGACCAATTAATAGAAGGATTATGACATACTAGCCAGGGATGACCCAAAACAACAGGTGTAAACGGTGAACGGAAAATCAAAAAAGAAATAGTCTCACTGTGGTTACCAGATACTGTGAGGGTTAAAGGTAGTGTCTCAAATCTGATACTGGGAAGATGACTACCATCTAAGGCGAACATGGGCGTAGGCTTCTCTAACTCTCTGAAAGGAATGTCATGTTTCGAACCCATGCTTCGTCCATGAAACAACCCTCAGCCCCAGAGTCTATCAAGGCACTACATGTAGCACCCGAACCGGTCCAGCGTAGATGGACCGACAAAGTAGTACAGGATTTTGATGGAGAGACTTGAGTAGTTGCGCTCACCTGTAGCCCTCCGCTTACAGATGAGCTCTGGCTTTTACTGGACATGAATTAACAAAATGTCCAGCAACTCCGCAATAGAGGCACAGGCGGTTGGTGATCCTCCGTTCCCTCTCCTTAGTCGAGATGCGAATCCCTCCCAGCTGCATGGGCTCAGTCTCTGAGCCAGAGGAGGGAGATGGTTGCGATGCGGAGCAGGGAAACACCGTTGATGCGAGCTCTCTTCCACGAGCCCGGTGACGAAGATCTACCCGTCGTTCTATGCGGATGGCGAGAGCAATCAAAGAGTCCACATCTGAAGGAACCTCCCGGGAGAGAATCTCATCCTTAACCACTGCGTGGAGTCCCTCCAGAAAACGAGCGAGCAGCGCCGGCTCGTTCCACTCACTAGAGGCAGCAAGAGTGCGAAACTCAATAGAATAATCCGTTATGGACCGTTCACCTTGGCATAAGGAAGCCAGGGCCCTAGAAGCCTCCCTACCAAAAACTGAACGGTCAAAAACCCGAATCATCTCCTCTTTAAAGTTCTGGAACTTGTTAGAGCAATCAGCCCTTGCCTCCCAGATAGCTGTGCCCCATTCTCGAGCCCGGCCAGTAAGGAGTGAAATGACGTAAGCAACCCGAGCTCTCTCTCTAGAGTATGTGTTGGGTTGGAGAGAGAACACAATCTCACACTGCGTGAGAAAGGAGCGGCACTCAGTGGGCTGCCCGGAGTAGCAAGGTGGGTTATTAACCCTAGGTTCTGGAGGCTCGGCAGGCCAGGAAGTAACAGGTGGCACGAGACGTAGACTCTGGAACTGTCCAGAGAGGTCGGAAACCTGAGCGGCCAGGTTCTCCACGGCATGGCGAGCAGCAGACAATTCCTGCTCGTGTCTGCCGAGCATGGCTCCTTGGATCTCGACGGCAGTGTAACGAGCGTCTGAAGTCGCTGGGTCCATTCCTTGGTCGGTTCCTTCTGTCGTGCAGGTGAAAGAGGACCCAAAAGCGACTTGGCGAAAACAGAGTCTTTAATCCAGTAAAGTGAATACAAACAAAAAAACACAACTTTCACTCGAAATGACGAGGACAAACTGGAGACTCGATCTTGAACAGCAGGTGAACAGCAGGTTGCCTCGGGAAGGCACTCGAACCAGACAGACTCAGACACCTGCTCACCACGCAGCATCTGAGGAAAACACGACACGACAGGGCGATACACAATCACAGCACGGTGAATTCTAAACAAGGAACCGACAGGACAGGAACGGAACACAAAGGAAGAAATAGGGACTCTAATCAGGGGAAAGGATCGGGAACAGGTGTGGGAAGACTAAATGATTGATTAGGGGAATAGGAACAGCTGGGAGCAGGAACGGAACGATAGAGAGAAGAGAGAGCGAGAGAGTGAGAGAGGGAGGGGGAGAGAGAGGGATAGAAAGAGGGAAAGAACCTAATAAGACCAGCAGAGGGAAACGAATAGAATGGGGAGCACAGGGACAAGACATGATAATAAATGACAAACATGACACTTACAATGTTCATTCATTTGATTTCTGGCACAATGATCTCCAATGCCCAGTATTGGCTGTAGAAAGTAAATACAGGTGGTGGAAGACCGTCCAGTCGAGACCTGCAGGGTTCAAGTACTACTTCAAATATTTCAAACACGTGTAACGTTTGCTTTAGTGTGCCAGGAGTGCCAGGTGGGTGAGGTTTGCAGTTTTGTGACTATTCCATTAGTCCCATTGTGCCAGGCCAGCTCAATCAAGCCCAGATAGAGTATGTGAAAGGATAACAAATAGTCTTTGAACCCAGGTCTGAGTCTGATCAGCCTCTCATGCTGTGTATTTTCCTCAGTGTTATGACAATGTTTTCTTTATAAATGTGATATTCTTTTCAATCAACAGAGCAGCTGATTGCTGGCAAACCCCAATGATCCTGACTGGGGCAATCGGATATATTTGGAAAACTATCCCAAGTGGTTTACCCAATGGAAAAATGGAAACTGCAATCTCATGACCAATATACTGTCCATTTTATAAATCCTGTTTTTCAGAGTTGATCCATCATGTCAGTGTCTTTACTGTCATTTGTCATCCTGTAGGGAGCAGCCCTACTAGTAATCACATATAACCCCACTATTGACCTGCTATTATGGAGTCACAAATTAACCTGCCATTATGGAGTCACAAATTAACCTGCCATTGTGGAGTCACAAATTAACCTGTCATTGTGGAGTCACTAATTAACCTGCCATTGTGGAGTCACAAATTAACCTGCCATTATGGAGTCACAAATTAACCTGCCATTGTGGAGTCACAAACTAACCTGCCATTATGGAGTCACAAACTAACCTGCCATTATGGAGTCACTAATTAACCTGCCATTGTGGAGTCACAAATTAACCTGCCATTATGGAGTCACTAATTAACCTGCCATTATGGAGTCACTAATTAACCTGCCATTGTGGAGTCACAAATTAACCTGCCATTGTGGAGTCACGAATAACCTGCCATTGTGAAGTCACAAATTTACCTGCCATTGTGGAGTCACAAATAACCTGCCATTGCGGAGTCACAAATGTACCTACCATTCTGGAGTCAGAAATTGACCTGCCATTCTGGAGTCAGAAATTAACCTACCATTGCGGAGTCAGAAAATAACCTACCATTGTGGAGTCAGAAATTAACCTACCATTGCGGAGTCACAAATTGACCTGCCATTGTGGAGCCACAAATTAACCTACCATTGTGGAGTCACTGATTAACCTACCATTGTGGAGTCACTAATTGACCTGTCATTGTGGAGTCACTAATTCACCTACCATTGTGGAGTCACAAATATCCTGCCATTGCAGAGTCACAAATGTACCTACCATTCTGGAGTCCCAAATTGACCTGCCATTGTCGAGTCACAAATTAACCTGCCATTGCAGAGTCACAAATGTATCTACCATTCTGGAGTCCCAAATTGACCTGCCATTGTGGAGTCAGAAATTAACCTGCCATTGCGGAGTCACTAATTTACCTACCATTGTGGAGTCACTAAATAACCTACCATTATGGAGTCACTAATTAACCTGCCATTATGGAGTCACCAATTAACCTGTCATTGTGGAGTCACTAATTAACCTACCATTGTGGAGTCACTAATTAACCTGCCATTGTGGAGTCAGAAAATAACCTACCATTGTGGAGTCACTAAATAACCTACCATTATGGAGTCACTAATTAACCTACCATTTTGGAGTCACTAATTAACCTGTCATGGTGGAGCATAAGCAAAGCGTATTGACTCTTTCCAGACACTCCTGCCCTGGGGCAGCCATGGTGCTCCACAATCAAAGTATCCCCTCTAGTGTTCTTTCCTTCCCTTCTTCAGACCCTCTCTACTTAACCACTAATAACGTCATTACCTCTATTCACCAGAACTTAACTACATAATTACATGTAATCACCAGAAGGTAATGAGTTGATAACTCCCTTTTGTTGCAGCCAGCCAGGGCTTCAGTATGACGGGGGACGTTGGTAAACTCCGTCTGCTGCTCTACCAGAGGTTTGTGGTTGACCACCCAGGGTTCCCCCACAGAAACACCATGTCTACGTCTCAAATGGCACTCTATTCCCTACTATGGGCCAAAGGCCCTGGTCAAAAGTAGTGCCCTATATAGGGAATAAGGTGCTATTTGGGACATAACACCATCAAAGTGGGGCAACCGTGAGATATACAGTTTAATCCTGTTAAAACACAATGGGTTCTTCTATGGTTGTAAACCTGATTCAGGGCAGACAAACAGGCAGGATAGCTGAGTCAGCCATATGGGATCCAGTCAGGATGGCTGAGTCAGCCATATGTGATCCAGTCAGGATGGCAGAGTCAGTCATATGGGATCCATTCAGGATAGCTGAGTCAGCCATATGTGATCCAGTCAGGATAGCTGAGTCAGCCATATGGGATCCAGTCAGGATAGCTGAGTCAGTCATATGGGATCCAGTCAGGATAGCTGAGTCAGTCACATGGGATCCAGTCAGGATAGCTGAGTCAGCCATATGGGATCCAGTCAGGATAGCTGAGTCAGCCATATGGGATCCAGTCAGGATAGCTGAGTCAGCTCTTTTGAAGAACATATCAAGACCATTTCGAGGACAGCTTTTTTCCATCTACGTAACATTGCAAAAATCAGAAACTTTCTGTCCAAAAATGATGCAGAAAAATTTATCCATGCTTTTGTCACTCCTAGGTTAGACTACTGCAATGCTCTATTTTCCGGCTACCCGGATAAAGCACTAAATAAACTTCAGTTAGTGCTAAATACGGCTGCTAGAATCCTGACTAGAACCAAAAAATTTGATCATATTACTCCAGTGCTAGCCTCTCTACACTGGCTTCCTGTCAAAGCAAGGGCTGATTTCAAGGTTTTACTGCTAACCTACAAAGCATTACATGGGCTTGCTCCTACCTACCTCTCTGATTTGGTCCTGCCGTACATACCTATACGTACGCTACGGTCACAAGACGCAGGCCTCCTAATTGTCCCTAGAATTTCTAAGCAAACAGCTGGAGGCAGGGCTTTCTCCTATAGAGCTCCATTTTTATGGAACGGTCTGCCTACCCATGTCAGAGACGCAAACTCGGTCTCAACCTTTAAGTCTTTACTGAAGACTCATCTCTTCAGTGGGTCATATGATTGAGTGTAGTCTGGCCCAGGAGTGGGAAGGTGAACGGAAAGGCTCTGGAGCAACGAACCGCCCTTGCTGTCTCTGCCTGGCCGGTTCCCCTTTTTCCACTGGGATTCTCTGCCTCTAACCCTGTTACGGGGGCTGAGTCACTGGCTTGCTGGGGCACTCTCGTGCCGTCCCTGGGGGGGATGCGTCACCTGGGTGGGTTGATTCACTGTTGTGGTCGGCCTGTCTGGGTTCCCCCCCCCCCCTTGGGTTGTACCGTGTCGGAGATCTTTGTGGGCTATACTCGGCCTTGTCTCAGGATGGTAAGTTGGTGGTTGAAGATTTCCCTCTAGTGGTGTGGGGGCTGTGCTTTGGCAAAGTGGGTGGGGTTATATCCTTCCTGTTTGGCCCTGTCCGGGGTGTCCTCGGATGGGGCCACAGTGTCTCCTGACCCCTCCTGTCTCAGCCTCCAGTATTTATGCTGCAGTAGTTTATGTGTCGGGGGCTAGGGTCAGTTTGTTTATCTGGAGTACTTCTCCTGTCCTATTCGGTGTCCTGTGTAAATCTAAGTGTGCGTTCTCTAATTCTCTCCTTCTCTCTTTCTTTCTCTCTCTCGGAGGACCTGAGCCCTAGAACCATGCCCCAGGACTACCTGACATGATGACTCCTTGCTGTCCCCAGTCCACCTGGCCATGCTGCTGCTCCAGTTTCAACTGGCCTGGGCCCTAGGACCATGTCCCAGGACTACCTGACATGAGGACTCCTTGCTGTCCCCAGTCCACCTGGCCATGCTCCTGCTCCAGTTTCAACTGACCTGAGCCCTAGGACCGTGCCCCAGGACTACCTGACATGATGGCTCCTTGCTGTCCCCAGTCCATCTGACTGTGCTGCTGCTCCAGTTTCAACTGTTCTGCCTTATTATTATTTGACCATGCTGGTCATTTATGAACATTTGAACATCTTGGTCATGTTCTGTTATAATCTCTACCCGGCACAGCCAGAAGAGGACTGGCCACCCCACATAGCCCGGTTCCTCTCTAGGTTTCTTCCTAGGTTTTGGCCTTTCTAGGGAGTTTTTCCTAGCCACCGTGCTTTTACACCTGCATTGTTTGCTGTTTGGGGTTTTAGGCTGGGTTTCTGTACAGCACTTTGAGATATCAGCTGATGTACGAAGGGCTATATAAATAAATTTGATTTGATTTGATTTGATATGGGATCCAGTCAGGATGGCTGAGTCAGCCATATGGGATCCTGTCAGGATAGCTAAGTCAGTCATATGTGATCCAGTCAGGATAGCTGAGTCAGCAATATGGGATCCAGTCAAGATAGCTGAGTCAGCCATATGGGATCCAGTCAGGATGGCTGAGTCAGTCATATGGGATCCAGTCAGGATGGCTGAGTCAGCCATATGGGATCCAGTCAGGATGGCTGAGTCAGCCATATGGGATCCAGTCAAGATAGCTGAGTCAGCCATATGGGATCCATTCAGGATAGCTGAGTCAGTCATATGGGACCCAGTCAGGATGGCTGAGTCAGCCATATGGGATCCAGTCAGGATAGCTGAGTCAGCCATATGGGATCCAGTCAGGATGGCTGAGTCAGTTATATGTGATCCACTCAGGATAGCTGAGTCAGTCATATGTGATCCACTCAGGATGGCTGAGTCAGTTATATGTGATCCAGTCAGGATGGCTGAGTCAGTTATATGTGATCCACTCAGGATAGCTGAGTCAGTCATATGTGATCCAGTCAGGATGGCTGAGTCAGTTATATGTGATCCACTCGGGATAGCTGAGTCAGTCATATGTGATCCAGTCAGGATAGCCGAGTCAGCCATATGGGATCCAGTCAGGATAGCTGAGTCAGTCACATGGGATCCAGTCAGCCATATGTGATCCACTCAGGATAGCTGAGTCAGCAATATGGGATCCAGTCAAGATAGCTGAGTCAGCCATATGGGACCCAGTCAGGATGGCTGAGTCAGTCATATGGGATCCAGTCAGGATGGCTGAGTCAGCCATATGGGATCCAGTCAGGATGGCTGAGTCAGCCATATGGGATCCAGTCAAGATAGCTGAGTCAGCCATATGGGATCCATTCAGGATAGCTGAGTCAGTCATATGTGATCTAGTAGGATGGCTGGGCTGAGTCAGGCATTTGGGATCCAGTCAGGATAGCTGAGTCAGTCATATGTGATACAGTCAGGATGGCTGAGTCAGCCATATGTGATACAGTCAGGATGGCTGAGTCAGTTATATGTGATCCACTCAGGATAGCTGAGTCAGTCATATGTGATCCAGTCAGGATAGCTGAGTCAGCCATATGGGATCCAGTCAGGATGGCTGAGTCAGCCATATGTGATACAGTCAGGATAGCTGAGTCAGTCATATGGGATACAGTCAGGATAGCTGAGTCAATCATATGGGATCCAGTCAGGATAGCTGAGTCAGCCCTTTGAGATCCAGTCAGGATAGCTGAGTCAGTCATATGTGATCCAGTCAGGATAGCTGAGTCAATCAAATGGGATCCAGTCAGTCATATGGGATCCAGTCAGGATAGCTGAGTCAGCCATATGGGATCCAGTCAGGATAGCTGAGTCAGTCACATGGGATCCAGTCAGGATAGCTGAGTCAGCCATATGGGATCCAGTAAGGATGGCTGAGTCAGTCATATGGGATCCAGTCAGGATAGCTGAGTCAGCCATATGGGATCCATTCAGGATAACTGGGTCAGTCATATGTGATTCAGTCAGGATGGCTGGGCTGAGTCAGCCATATGGGATCCAGTCAGGATAGCTGAGTCAGTCATATGGGATCCAGTCAGGATGGCTGAGTCAGCCATATGGGATCCAGTCAGGATAGCTGAGTCAGCCCTTTGAGATCCAGTCAGGATAGCTGAGTCAGTCATATGTGATCCAGTCAGGATAGCTGAGTCAGCCATATGGGATCCAGTCAGGATGGCTGTGTCAGCCATATGTGATACAGTCAGGATAGCTGAGTCAGTCATATGAGATCCAGTCAGGATAGCTGAGTCAGTCATATGGGATACAGTCAGGATAGCTGAGTCAGCCATATGGGATCCAGTCAGGATAGCTGAGTCAGTCATATGGGATCCAGTCAGGAAAGCTGAGTCAGTCACATGGGATCGAGTCAGGATAGCTGAGTCAGCCATATGGGATCCAGTCAGGATAGCTGAGTCAGCCATATGGGATCCAGTCAGGATGGCTGAGTCAGCCATATGGGATCCAGTCAGGATGGCTGAGTCAGTCATATGGGATCCAGTCAGGATGGCTGAGTCAGCCATATGGGATCCAGTCAGGATGGCTGAGTCAGCCATATGGGATCCAGTCAAGATAGCTGAGTCAGCCATATGGGATCCATTCAGGATAGCTGAGTCAGTCATATGTGATCCAGTAGGATGGCTGGGCTGAGTCAGGCATATGGGATCCAGTCAGGATAGCTGAGTCAGTCATATGGGATCCAGTCAGGATGGCTGAGTCAGCCATATGGGATCCAGTCAGGATAGCTGAGTCAGTCATATGTGATACAGTCAGGATAGCTGAGTCAATCATATGGGATCCAGTCAAGATAGCTGAGTCAGCCATATGTGATACAGTCAGGATAGCTGAGTCAGTCATATGGGATCCAGTCAAGATAGCTGAGTCAGCCATATGGGATCCAGTCAGGATGGCTGAGTCAGTCATATGGGATCCAGTCAGGATGGCTGAGTCAGCCATATGGGATCCAGTCAGGATGGCTGAGTCAGTCATATGGGATCCAGTCAGGATGGCTGAGTCAGTCATATGGGATCCAGTCAGGATGGCTGAGTCAGCCATATGGGATCCAGTCAGGATGGCTGAGTCAGCCATATGGGATCCAGTCAAGATAGCTGAGTCAGCCATATGGGATCCATTCAGGATAGCTGAGTCAGTCATATGTGATCCAGTAGGATGGCTGGGCTGAGTCAGGCATATGGGATCCAGTCAGGATAGCTGAGTCAGTCATATGGGATCCAGTCGGGATGGCTGAGTCAGCCATATGGGATCCAGTCAGGATAGCTGAGTCAGTCATATGTGATACAGTCAGGATAGCTGAGTCAATCATATGGGATCCAGTCAAGATAGCTGAGTCAGCCATATGTGATACAGTCAGGATAGCTGAGTCAGTCATATGGGATCCAGTCAAGATAGCTGAGTCAGCCATATGGGATCCAGTCAGCCATATGTGATCCAGTCAGGATAGCTGAGTCAGCAATATGGGATCCAGTCAAGATAGCTGAGTCAGCCATATGGGATCCAGTCAGGATGGCTGAGTCAGTCATATGGGATCCAGTCAGGATGGCTAAGTCAGCCATATGGGATCCAGTCAGGATGGCTGAGTCAGCCATATGGGATCCAGTCAGGATGGCTGAGTCAGCCATATGGGATCCAGTCAAGATAGCTGAGTCAGCCATATGGGATCCAGTCAAGATAGCTGAGTCAGCCATATGGGATCCATTCAGGATAGCTGAGTCAGTCATATGTGATCCAGTCAGGATGGCTGGGCTGAGTCAGGCATTTGGGATCCAGTCAGGATGGCTGAGTCAGTCATATGGGATACAGTCAGGATGGCTGAGTCAGTTATATGTGATCCACTCAGGATAGCTGAGTCAATCATATGGGATCCAGTCAGGATAGCTGAGTCAATCATATGGGATCCAGTCAGGATAGCTGAGTCAGCCCTTTGAGATCCAGTCAGGATAGCTGTGTCAGTCATATGTGATCCAGTCAGGATAGCTGAGTCAATCAAATGGCATCCAGTCAGTCATATGGGATCCAGTCAGGATAGCTGAGTCAGCCATATGGGATCCAGTCAGGATAGCTGAGTCAGTCACATGGGATCCAGTCAGGATAGCTGAGTCAGCCATATGGGATCCAGTCAGGATGGCTAAGTCAGCCATATGGGATCCAGTCAGGATGTCTAAGTCAGCCATATGGGATCCAGTCAAGATAGCTGAGTCAGCCATATGGGATCCATTCAGGATAGCTGAGTCAGTCATATGTGATTCAGTCAGGATGGCTGGGCTGAGTCAGCCATATGGGATCCAGTCAGGATAGCTGAGTCAGTCATATGGGATCCAGTCAGGATGGCTGAGTCAGCCATATGGGATCCAGTCAGGATGGCTGAGTCAGCCATATGGGATCCAGTCAGGATAGCTGAGTCAGCCATATGGGATCCAGTCAAGATAGCTGAGTCAGCCATATGGGATCCAGTCAGGATGGCTGAGTCAGCAATATGTGATACAGTCAGGATAGCTGAGTCAATCATATGGGATCCAGTCAGGATAGCTGAGTCAGCCCTTTGAGATCCAGTCAGGATAGCTGAGTCAGTCATATGTGATCCAGTCAGGATAGCTGAGTCAGCCATATGGGATCCAGTCAGGATGGCTGTGTCAGCCATATGGGATCCAGTCAGGATAGCTGAGTCAGTCATATGGGATACAGTCAGGATAGCTGAGTCAGTCATATGTGATACAGTCAGGATAGCTGAGTCAATCATATGGGATCCAGTCAAGATAGCTGAGTCAGCCATATGTGATACAGTCAGGATAGCTGAGTCAGTCATATGGGATCCAGTCAAGATAGCTGAGTCAGCCATATGGGATCCAGTCAGGATGGCTGAGTCAGTCATATGGGATCCAGTCAGGATGGCTGAGTCAGCCATATGGGATCCAGTCAGGATGGCTGAGTCAGTCATATGGGATCCAGTCAGGATGGCTGAGTCAGTCATATGGGATCCAGTCAGGATGGCTGAGTCAGCCATATGGGATCCAGTCAGGATGGCTGAGTCAGCCATATGGGATCCAGTCAAGATAGCTGAGTCAGCCATATGGGATCCATTCAGGATAGCTGAGTCAGTCATATGTGATCCAGTAGGATGGCTGGGCTGAGTCAGGCATATGGGATCCAGTCAGGATAGCTGAGTCAGTCATATGGGATCCAGTCGGGATGGCTGAGTCAGCCATATGGGATCCAGTCAGGATAGCTGAGTCAGTCATATGTGATACAGTCAGGATAGCTGAGTCAATCATATGGGATCCAGTCAAGATAGCTGAGTCAGCCATATGTGATACAGTCAGGATAGCTGAGTCAGCCATATGGGATCCAGTCAGCCATATGTGATCCAGTCAGGATAGCTGAGTCAGCAATATGGGATCCAGTCAAGATAGCTGAGTCAGCCATATGGGATCCAGTCAGGATGGCTGAGTCAGTCATATGGGATCCAGTCAGGATGGCTAATTCAGCCATATGGGATCCAGTCAGGATGGCTGAGTCAGCCATATGGGATCCAGTCAGGATGGCTGAGTCAGCCATATGGGATCCAGTCAAGATAGCTGAGTCAGCCATATGGGATCCAGTCAAGATAGCTGCGTCAGCCATATGGGATCCATTCAGGATAGCTGAGTCAGTCATATGTGATCCAGTAGGATGGCTGGGCTGAGTCAGGCATTTGGGATCCAGTCAGGATGGCTGAGTCAGTCATATGGGATACAGTCAGGATGGCTGAGTCAGTTATATGTGATCCACTCAGGATAGCTGAGTCAATCATATGGGATCCAGTCAGGATAGCTGAGTCAGCCCTTTGAGATCCAGTCAGGATAGCTGAGTCAGTCGTATGTGATCCAGTCAGGATAGCTGAGTCAATCAAATGGCATCCAGTCAGTCATATGGGATCCAGTCAGGATAGCTGAGTCAGCCATATGGGATCCAGTCAGGATAGCTGAGTCAGTCACATGGGATCCAGTCAGGATAGCTGAGTCAGCCATATGGGATCCAGTCAGGATGGCTAAGTCAGCCATATGGGATCCAGTCAGGATGGCTGAGTCAGCCATATGGGATCCAGTCAAGATAGCTGAGTCAGCCATATGGGATCCATTCAGGATAGCTGAGTCAGTCATATGTGATTCAGTCAGGATGGCTGGGCTGAGTCATCCATATGGGATCCAGTCAGGATAGCTGAGTCAGTCATATGGGATCCAGTCAGGATGGCTGAGTCAGCCATATGGGATCCAGTCAGGATGGCTGAGTCAGCCCTTTGAGATCCAGTCAGGATAGCTGAGTCAGTCATATGTGATCCAGTCAGGATAGCTGAGTCAGCCATATGGGATCCAGTCAGGATGGCTGTGTCAGCCATATGGGATCCAGTCAGGATAGCTGAGTCAGTCATATGGGATACAGTCAGGATAGCTGAGTCAGTCATATGGGATACAGTCAGGATAGCTGAGTCAGTCATATGGTATCCAGTCAGGATAGCTGAGTCAGCCATATGAGATCCAGTCAGGATGGCTGAGTCAGTCACACGGGATCCAGTGTGTGTGTGCGTGTGTGTCCTGTGTGTGTTTATGTGTGTGCGTGTGTTGTTTCACATACCCCATGCCCATCAGGAGAGTCTTGACTTTTCTCTGCTTTCAGATGGAGCTCACAGCTGTTTTATCAGGGAAGGGAACCACAGGCTGTTTTATCAGGGAGGGGAACAGCAGGCTGTTTTATCAGGGAGGGAATGACAACAGGCTGTTTTAGCAGGGAAGGGAACAGCAGGCTGTTTTATCAGGGAGGGAATGACAACAGGCTGTTTTATCAGGGAAGGGAACAACAGGCTGTTTTATCAGGGAGGGGAACAACAGGCTGTTTTAGCAGGGAGGGGAACAGCAGGCTGTTTTATCAGGGAGGGGAACAGCAGGCTGTTTTATCAGGGAGGGGAACAGCAGGCTGTTTTATCAGGGAGGGGAACAGCAGGCTGTTTTATCAGGGAGGGGAACAACAGGCTGTTTTAGCAGGGAGGAACGACAGGCTGTTTTATCAGGGAGGGAACCACAGCAGGCTGTTTTATCAGGAGGGAATGACAACAGAACTTCCGGCGCCAACAGAGATGGCCGCCTCGCTTCGAGTTCCTAGGAGTTACATTACTTGTTGGTTATCACTGCATTGTCGGAACTAGAAGCACAAGCATTTCGCTACACTCGCATTAACATCTGCTAACCATGTGTATGTGACAAATAAATTTTGATTTGATTTGATTGGAACAGGCTGTTTTATCAGGGAGGGAATGACAGCAGGCTGTTTTATCAGGGAGGTGAACCTTAACAGGCTGTTTTATCAGGGAGGGAATGACAACAGGCTGTTTTATCAGGGAGGTGAACCTTAACAGGCTGTTTTATCAGGGTGGGGAACCACAGCAGGCTGTTTTATCAGGGAGGGGAACCACAGCAGGCTGTTTTATCAGGGAGGGGAACAGCGGGCTGTTTTATCAGGGAGGGGAACAGCAGGCTGTTTTAGCAGGGAGGGGAATGACAGGCTGTTTTATCAGGGAGGGGAACGACAGGCTGTTTTATCAGGGAGGGGAACGACAGGCTGTTTTATCAGGGAGGGGAACGACAGGCTGTTTTATCAGGGAGGGGAACAGCAGGCTGTTTTATCAGGGAGGGAACGACAACAGGCTGTTTTATCAGGGAGGGGAACAACAACAGGCTGTTTTATCAGGGAGGGGAACGACAGGCTGTTTTATCAGGGAGGGGAACGACAGGCTGTTTTATCAGGGAGGGAACAACAACAGGCTGTTTTATCAGGGAGGGGAACAACAGCAGGCTGTTTTAGCAGTGAGGGAAATGACAGAAGGCTGTTTTAGTAGGGAGAGGAACAAAGGCAGGCTGTTTTAGTAGGGAGGGGAACAAAGGCAGGCTGTTTTAGTAGGGAGGGGAACAAAGGCAGGCTGTTTTAGTAGGGAGGGGAACAAAGGCAGGCTGTTTTAGTAGGGAGAGGAACAAAGGCAGGCTGTTTTAGTAGGGAGGGGAACAAAGGCAGGCTGTTTTAGTAGGGAGAGGAACAAAGGCAGGCTGTTGTAGTAGGGAGGGGAACAACAGCAGGCTGTTTTAGCAGTGAGGGAAATGACAGAAGGCTGTTTTAGTAGGGAGAGGAACAAAGGCAGGCTGTTTTAGTAGGGAGGGGAACAAAGGCAGGCGGTGCGTTTCGTTGATTCTAGGTTCCAGTTCCATCTGTGATTTTATTAACGGCGGCAGGGTAAATATGATTTCTCTGAATGTCCTGTTGGTCATGAAAGACTAATGACGACAGTCAGTAAATAATTGCTGTCGAGGGGAGGGAGGGTCTCTTCTTCATTTGTCTCTGTTTGGACCATTCCCTGCTGAGCGAAACAATGACACAAATGAAATAAAACACATGTTTATTGTTGGGAGGCAAGAGACAAAACCCCCTGGAGATAAGTGAACAGGACATCTTGAGAACAGACACTTGAATGGTAGATGACATTGAATGGTAGATGGCGTTGAATGGTAGATGGTGTTGAATGGTAGATGGTGTTGAATGGTAGATGGTGTTGAATGGTAGATGGCGTTGAATGGTAGATGGTGTTGAATGGTAGATGGAGTTGAATGGTAGATGGTGTTGAATGGTAGATGACATTGTAGTATAATTTTTTTTAACCTTTATTTAACCAGGCAAGTCAGTTAAGAACAAATTCTTATTTTCAATGACGGCCTGGGAACAGTGGGTTAACTGCCTGTTCAGGGGCAGAACAACAGATTTGTACCTTGTCAGCTCGGGGGTTTGAACTCGCAACCTTCTGGTTACTAGTCCAACGCTCTAACCACTAGGCTACGCTGCCGCCCCTGAATGGTAGATGACATTGAATGGTAGATGACATTGAATGGTAGATGGAGTTGAATGGTAGATGGTGTTGAATGGTAGATGGAGTTGAATGGTAGATGGTGTTGAATGGTAGATGACATTGAATGGTAGATGGCGTTGAATGGTAGATGACATTGAATGGTAGATGGTGTTGAATGGTAGATGGTGTTGAATGGTAGATGACATTGAATGGTAGATGACGTTGAATGGTAGATGGTGTTGAATGGTAGATGGTGTTGAATGGTAGATGGTGTTGAATAGTAGATGGCGTTGAATGGTAGATGGTGTTGAATGGTAGATGGCGTTGAATGGTAGATGGTGTTGAATGGTAGATGGTGTTGAATGGTAGATGGTGTTGAATGGTAGATGGTGTTGAATAGTAGATGGCGTTGAATGGTAGATGGTGTTGAATGGTAGATGGCGTTGAATGGTAGATGACATTGAATGGTAGATGGAGTTGAATGGTAGATGGCGTTGAATGGTAGATGGCATTGATTGGTAGATGGAGTTGAATGGTAGATGACGTTGAATGGTAGATGGAGTTGAATGGTAGATGGAGTTGAATGGTAGATGGAGTTGAATGGTAGATGGTGTTGAATGGTAGATGGCGTTGAATGGTAGATGACATTGACTGGTAGATGGAGTTGAATGGTAGATGACGTTGAATGGTAGATGACGTTGAATGGTAGATGGAGTTGAATGGTAGATGGAGTTGAATGGTAGATGACATTGAATGGTAGATGACGTTGAATGGTAGATGACGTTGAATGGTAGATAAAGTTTAAATAAAACATAAAAAAGAATAAATTACTCTAATGTAACTATATAAGCATGGGAAGCAATAGTTGATGCTGAATTAAACACAGCTCTTAAGACTCAGATCGTATGGCCCTGGACAACCTTTTCTATGTGGATAGATGTTATCTATTTCTTTACATATATACCCTCATTAAGTATGTATTTTGACCTCTCAAAACCATGGGAAACTGATAATGGTATAGTGGCCAGCCACATTAGGGTGTCTTGAGGAAAGAGGCCAAATCTATAAAATGTACTGTAATGACCTCTAGATTCCTAACAATTATTTAGTGCCTTCTTCACCTAGCCTGAGTGTTTATATCTTACAGTAACCATGCTCTAGTATGTCCCAAATCTAATTGTCTTATTAAGGCCAACAGTTGTAATGAACATTGAAGTCACAAGTATAAACCTAAAAATAAATTCATTCAGTGGAATTCATGTAAGGTTGACCTAGTGTGTACTGTAGATTCATGTAAGGTTGACCTAGTGTGTACTGTAGATTCATGTAGGGTTGACCTAGTGTGTACTGTAGATTCATGTAAGGTTGACCTAGTGTGTACTGTAGATTCGTGTAAGGTTGGCCTAGTGTGTACTGTAGATTCATGTAAGGTTGACCTAGTGTGTACTGTAGATTCATGTAGGGTTGACCTAGTGTGTACTGTAGATTCATGTAAGGTTGACCTAGTGTGTACTGTAGATTCATGTAAGGTTGACCTAGTGTGTATTGTAGATTCATGTAGGGTTGACCTAGTGTGTACTGTAGATTCATGTAAGGTTGGCCTAGTGTGTACTGTAGATTCATGTAAGGTTGACCTAGTGTGTACTGTAGATTCATGTAGGGTTGACCTAGTGTGTACTGTAGATTCATGTAAGGTTGACCTAGTGTGTACTGTAGATTCATGTAAGGTTGACCTAGTGTGTACTGTAGATTCATGTAAGGTTGACCTAGTGTGTACTGTAGATTCATGTAAGGTTGACCTAGTGTGTACTGTAGATTCATGTAGGGTTGACCTAGTGTGTACTGTAGATTCATGTAAGGTTGACCTAGTGTGTACTGTAGATTCATGTAGGGTTGACCTAGTGTGTACTGTAGATTCATGTCGGGTTGACCTAGTGTGTACTGTAGATTCATGTAAGGTTGGCCTAGTGTGTACTGTAGATACTTGTAAGGTTGACCTAGTGTGTACTGTAGATTCATGTAAGGTTGGCCTAGTGTGTACTGTAGATTAATGTAGGGTTGGCCTAGTGTGTACTGTAGATTCATGTAAGGTTGGCCTAGTGTGTACTGTAGATTCATGTAGGGTTGACCTAGTGTGTACTGTACATTCATGTAAGGTTGACCTAGTGTGTACTGTAGATTCATGTAGGGTTGGCCTAGTGTGTACTGTAGATTCATGTAGGGTTGACCTAGTGTGTACTGTACATTCATGTAAGGTTGACCTAGTGTGTACTGTAGATTCATGTAGGGTTGACCTAGTGTGTACTGTACATTCATGTAAGGTTGACCTAGTGTGTACTGTAGATTCATGTAGGGTTGGCCTAGTGTGTACTGTAGATTCATGTAAGGTTGGCCTAGTGTGTACTGTAGATTCATTCAGGGTTTAGTTGCAAAACGCTGTATACCCATTGGTTATCTTGAATGGAATGTTCCTATCCTGTATATCCATTGGTTATCTGGAATGGAATGTTCCTATCCTGTATATCCATTGGTTATCTGGAATGGAATGTTCCTATCCTGTATATCCATTGGTTGTCTGGAATGGAATGTTCGTATCCTGTATATCCATTGGTTATCTGGAATGGAATGTTCGTATCCTGTATATCCATTGGTTATCTGGAATGGAATGTTCCTATCCTGTATATCCATTGGTTATCTGGAATGGAATGTTCCTATCCTGTATATCCATTGGTTGTCTGGAATGGAATGTTCGTATCCTGTATATCCATTGGTTATCTGGAATGGAATGTTCGTATCCTGTATATCCATTGGTTATCTGGAATGGAATGTTCCTATCCTGTATATTTAACACCAATTCTAGCCCCATGCTACAGTGTTTGGTTAGAGTTTGGCCTCGTCCCAAATGGGACCCCTATTCCCAATATGGTGCACTACTTTTGACCAGAGCCGAGATAAAAAACAAATTCAATTTAAATATTGATGTCACAAATGTATCATTTGTCACATTTGACAGTGTAAAACCTTCCAGTACTACTTTTTCCACATTTTGTTACGTTACAGTCTTATTCTAAAATTGATGAAATAGTTTTTTCCCACTTGTCCCAACTCCGACCGAAGGTGGCTCCCCTTCCCATTCGAGTGGCGCTCGCCAGTTGTCGTCGCCGGTCTACTGGCTGCCACTGATGCTTTTCTCCCCCTCCTTATGTGTTAGTTAGTTAGTTGGGCTTTATTAGTCAGCCGGCCCGCCCGTTTCTTTGTGCGGGATTGATTATTGTAACCCTGGTGTTTGTTACAGACGAATGTGTTGGTGTATGTTCGTATATAGTGCTGGACTGTTTTCGTTCCCCGTGTCTGTTATTGACCAAATACTTATTTTCCACCATAATTTGCAAATAAATTCATTCAAAATCCTACAATGTGATTTTCTGGATTTTTTTTTCTAATTTTGTCTGTCATAGTGTAAGTTTACCTATGCTGAAAATTACAGGCCTCTCTCATCTTTTTAAGTGGGAGAACTTGCACAATTGGTGGCTGACTAAATACTTTTTTGCCCTACTGTAGCGTTTTGTAATGAAGCTCTTCACATCTAGAACATTCACAACAGCCAATGTTTTCTTTAGAGTCTCAATGGCTTCTAGAATGGTTGAGTTATTCAGTCCCACATATCCTCATGGTGTGTGTATCAGCTGTACTGCTAATGATTCCACTGTGCAGAGTCTGGCAGCTCTGACCAAGAACTGGAGCTCTGCATGCAGGAGAACATGACATGAGTTACATACATTCATTCCCACAGACAGAGGGGAATAGCTCCAGCTCTGAGCGCTACTTTAATGCCTCTGGCAAAGCTGGGAATGGCGTTTCACTGCTGGCGCACTGCAGACCCTGGGTTCAAGTAGTATTCCAAATCTTTCACATACTTTCAGCGTTTGCTTTAGCCTGCCTGGAGTGGCCGATGGGCGGGGCTTTACACTTTTGGAATGATTCCATTGGTTCCATTTTGCCAGGCAAGCTCAATCAAACATAGACAAAGTATGTATAAGGATTTCGGATAGTTTTTGAACCCAGGTGTGACTCACTGGTGGACTTGGCTCCGATGTTGCCCACATGTGCCGTTCTGGATGTATGACTGGGTCTCTCGGACTGTTACTACAGTGAGGTAGCTAGACAGAGAAAACACAGCTGGCTTGGTGGCTGTGCAGTACTGAGAGAAGTCACATGTACTTTTTCTTTCCATGACCCAACCAACCAGGAAGAAGCTGGATTTCTGTTTTTTACCACCTGTTGAAAGTGGTATAGTACAATGTTGTGGTTCCTGTTTTCCCCTTATGGTCTGAGACCAGACAAGAGTTTTCATCACAAATGGAACCCTATTCCCTATATAGTGTACTCTTCTTGACTTGGGTCATTTGGAAGCCATGTTGGAGACTGGACAGAAATACAGCAGAACTCAGGAGGATTTTAACAGCAGGTGTTCAATCCAATGTTAGTCTAGGAGGACTTGAACATGTCATATAGTGTGAGTAATAACCTAGTTCTGTACTCTGGAAGGGGCTGTCTTGAGTAATAGAGTATTGAGTTAGAATTATGTGGGAGAATTCTGTGAGAGAATTCTGTGGGAGAATTCTGTGGGAGAATTCTGTGGGAGAATCCTGTGGGAGAATTCTGTGGGAGAATCCTGTGGGAGAATTCCGTGAGAGAATTCTGTGGGAGAATTCTGTGGGAGAATTCTGTGGGAGAATTCTGTGGGAGAATTCTGTGAGAGAATTCTGTGAGAGAATTCCGTGGGAGAATTCTGTGAGAGAATTCTGTGGGAGAATTCTGCTTTAAGAAAAAGAAAAATCTTCCCCATTAATACCGTGTGATGTATCTCATTCAAAGTGAACCTCCTGGATGACCTTGGGAAGATCAGTGAGAGGATTCTTATGGAATGGCCAAGTCTAGACGACTGATTTCACTACTCTGCTACAGCATACTAAAACGTTTGTGTGTACAATAAATAAGCTTCTCTGCCATGGCAACTCTCCACCCTGTGATACTTGTCTGGAGAAAGGCCCTCTATTCTCCAGATTCAGCTGTCTCCATTGAAACAATAAAACACAACATCCGCCATTGTAAACTAACACTACTACACTAGTGAGAATGTCTCATTTTATGTGCAAACAAGTGTGTTTTACTGACCGTCAGTGTTATAAGACACGAGGGAGTCACACATATTCATTATGACAGAAGTAGTATTACAGATCAATGATGACAACTTTCTAGACATAGTAAGACATTATTTATTATTTTTTGGCACAACACAAAAGTGCTTCAGGATAATACTACCCATGATCCCAAAGTCACGGTTCAATATTTGGTCTGATCAATTCTAATAAAATGGATTAAAATGTGTTCTTAAACTCTCTAAAGAGTCAATAATCAATAAGCAATACTCTGGAATAGATCATTACATTTTTGCGAAAATGTATCTTTTGGGATTTTAATCTGATGTGGATTAACGCATTGTTTATACAATTTTCAGAATGCATCATGTGACGAATGTCCTCTTGTGAACTCGTATGAAACCTTGTGAAACCTATTTCAGGAAGTCCTACAGTAAGGCAAGAGGTGGTCAAAACCGCCGCCTGAAGAGGTACTGCGTGGCAGGCTTTTGCTCCTGCCCTGCAGTAACAGTTAGCCTGGTCCCAGATCAGTTTGTGCTGATCATTAGATTAGAGTGTGTTAAGGCTAGCCTGGTCCCAGATTAGTTTGTGCTGATCAGTAGATTAGAGTGTGTTAGAGCTAGCCTGGTCCCAGATCAGTTTGTGCTGATCAGTAGATTAGAGTGTGTTAGAGCTAGCCTGGTCCCAGATCAGTTTGTGTTGATCAGTAAATTAGAGTGTGTTAGAGCTAGGCTGGTCCCAGATCAGTTTGTGCTGATCAGTAGGTTAGAGTGTGTTAGAGCTAGCGTGGTCCCAGATCTGTTTGTGCTGTCTTGCTAATTTAGATTTTTTGAAAGGCTATGTTAAGATTAGGGCTGGAGCAAAATCCTGCAGAACGGCTACCTCTCCACAATCAACGATGGTCTCTATAAGGTCTATTATGAAATGTATATCATCAAATATATAATCATCTAAAAACCACAGAATGTTCTTATAAATATTGCTGGTTTTCTTTCAATGTACATTAAAAAAACACAGGTTAATCACCCTTCTTGTATTCAATAACTTATCCCTAGAATTGCATTTTATTGTTATCATTGCAGACAAAAACCCAGCTGTTAACTTCACATTTTTGGTCAGATACACACATCATTGCTATAACAGTTGAATGCACAATGCATTTTTTTTCTATCCATTTTATATAAAAAAATGAATGAAAATAAAGAATCTTTGGTGTTTATTAAAGCAAAAATAGAATTTTAAAAAGTCTATATAAAAAGGCATTAAAATATAATATGTAAATTACAAAGTAACACGTCAACAGATACAGCATGGCCAAAGAACTGAGAAATTCCAGCTTTGACTTTCATTAACAACTGTGTATAAAAAAAGAGAGGACAAATATGACCAAAAAACATCATAAATTATGTTATAATCAAGAACGAGCCATTTTCTGGGTGCATCCCGATCACTCACTCATACAATGAAAAGCATAACCACTGAGGTATTTCATCTTCAAATGACTCTGTCAAGCATTATGCACAATGGGAGTGAGACGTAAAAGTGCATAGGACATTATGCATATCATCTCTGTGGAAAAACAGGATGTCCAGTTGGTGGTTTTCCATTTGGCAAAACACATCAACAACAAGTGTTTTTTTTTACCTCATCATCATAATATTTCAGAAGGAAATATCTGTAGTTTCTTGTTGCAGTCAGTCGCAGCAGCAATGATATATCGCTCTTCTGGCATCGTCACTTCACGTCACCTGCCGAGAGTCCAACAATCAATGAGCAGTTTGAGATTCTTCACTTTGTAAACGTTGAGAGGGAGAATGTCTGCGTCTCGAACTGCACCCTGATCCGGAAAAAGTGTGTTACTCTTTTTGACCAGAACCCTGTATGGACCCTGGTCAAAAGTAGTGCACTACACAGGATATAGAGTGGCGTTTAAGACCCAATCGAGGAGTTTCAGTGGAGGAGGAGGAGGAAAGGAGGAAGATGTCATACATCCAGCACCATATCATACTGCTGTTCTTTCTTCCTCTTGCCACATTTAGTGATCAGAACCATGTACAACGTCAAGAGCATGACCCAGTAGCTGGCGTACACTATCGCACCAACGATTAACACTATCTTTTCAGAGTCTGGAAAAGGAAAATCTTTTCTGGTTTCCTGGACGACCGTATAGATAATGCCAAGGAAGAGGATGGTGAACCAGACCGATATGGGAACGAGCCCTACGAAGTTAGTCACGATCGTCTTCCTCCCTGACGTGCCCCAGCCAGCCTTGTTTATGGTGGCGATAGCAAACATCTTGGCCGGTAGCAGACTGGACATGTACAACACTGAGTAGAAGGACATGAAGACCATGACGATGTTGCCCCTCATGCAAGAGGCAAAGGAGGACTTGATGAGGGCGACCGCCTGGACGATCAACAGGAAGAGAAGGATATTCCAGATCCTCCCCTGGTAGAACAGCTGTATCGCCGTGGCGATGAGGAAGAAGGGGAAGAACCCGGTGATGACAGCCTCGTAGGTCATCCAGAGGTGGTGTTTGTGGAACCACATGGCATTGTAGAGCCACTCTCTGAAGTAAGACTTACTCCACCGGGTCTGCTGGTTCAGCCAGCGCAGGTAGGTGATGGGGGTCTCGGTCAGGCACTTGGACCGGGCCGTGTACTTGGTGGCGTAGCCCAGGCTCAGCACGCGGTTGGTGAGGTGGCGGTCGTCGCCGAAGCTACAGTGGCTGCCCATGAAGGTCTGGTTGTACCAATCCTCTATGAACTCGTGGAGCAGGTTGTTCCTGTACATTCCCAGTGGTCCGCTGATACACTGGACGCAGCCGAAGTAGGACTGACACGCTCGCTCGATGTTGAAGGCCATCCAGTAACGGACGCTGCTAAGAAACGAGATCCAGGACTCGTATTTGTTCAGGATCTGTGGAGGAAGAAAGACACATAAGGTCAGGTATTTAAGTTGGTTAACAACTGCTGTAAACACATTCTATAGTATTAGCATAGCAACCAAACTGCACAATCGTGGGCGATTGGTTTAAAGGACCCTTAATTTGCAAAAGAAAATGCTATCAACTCTCCCAGAGCTCCTACAAATGTTCCACCTATCAACCTGCTATTGTGTAGAATTCTCACATGGGAGTAATCAATGTAAGCCTAAGGTATAGGCTAACTCAATTTTGTCAAGGAATGTCCTGTTGTGTAGATGCATTTTTATAGTTTGTATTATTTGGTATTCAGGGAACTTTAAATGAAATAAGGGCAGATTTGGTCCTCAACAACAGTGTAGGCTTAACCATGAGTCTTTCTCTTGTCCAGAATACTTTCCAGGATCATAAAAGAAAGCACTAAAAGCTTTATTTTATGCACTGAAGCTCACTTGTTGAAAAAGCTATCAAAATACTTTTACTAGGTTTGTGTTTATTTCTTTGTAGTTTGTAGATGTGGGTCGTAAAAGGCATCAACATCACTACATCGGTTAATAAACCACAGGGTGAGAAGATTCTCTCAGTTTAACCCGGAGCAACTCTGAAGATTCTCTCAGTTTAACCGGAGCAACTCTGAAGATTCTCTCAGTTTAACCCGGAGCAACTCTGAAGATTCTCTCAGCTCAACCTGGAGCAACTCTGAAGATTCTCTCAGTTTAACCCGGAGCAACTCTGAAGATTCTCTCAGTTTAACCCGGAGCAACTCTGAAGATTCTCTCAGCTCAACCTGGAGCAACTCTGAAGATTCTCTCAGTTTAACCTGGAGCAACTCTAAAGATTCTCTCAGCTCAACCTGGAGCAACTCTGAAGATTCTCTCAGTTTAACCCGGAGCAACACTGAAGATTCTCTCAGTTTAACCCGGAGCAACTCTGAAGATTCTCTCAGTTTAACCCGGAGCAACTCTGAAGATTCTCTCAGTTTAACCCGGAGCAACTCTGAAGATTCTCTCAGCTTAACCCGGAGCAACTCTGAAGATTCTCTCAGCTTAACCTGGAGCAACTCTGAAGATTCTCTCAGCTTAACCTGGAGCAACTCTGAAGATTTTCTCAGCCTACATGTGTTTGATACGATTTCATTCAGTCCATAAACCTAATCCAGACATTATTATGAGCCGTCCTCCACTCAGCAGTATCCACTGGGTTAGATGACCCACCTGCACACCCAGTACATCTCTGAAAGCAGTTGGACAACCCTAGCTTTGTATCCATGCCGTACGTGCTGAACCACAGGAGGTTGGTGGCACCTTAATTGGGGAGGACGGGGCTCGTGGTAATGACTGGTGTGGAATAAGTGGAATGGTATCAAATACATCAAACACATGGTTTGCTGCCATTCCATTTACTCCATTCCAGACATTATTATGAGCCGTCCTCCCCTCAGCAGACTCCACTGTGCTGAACCCAACACTAGTATTCTATCAACAGAAGACTGGAGCTGGTTTCAGCACCTACAGTATGGTACCAGGCTAGGAGAACACAGTCTCAGACATACAGACTAGTCAATAACAATGGAGACTGGAGCTAGTTTCAGCACCTACAGTACGGTACCAGGCTAGGAGAACACAGTCTCAGACAAACAGACTAGTCAATAACAATGGAGACTGGAGCTGGTTTCAGCACCTACAGTACGGTACCAGGCTAGGAGAACACAGTCTCAGACATACAGACTAGTCAATAACAATGGAGACTGGAGCTAGTTTCAGCACCTACAGTACGGTACCAGGCTAGGAGAACACAGTCTCAGACAAACAGACTAGTCAATAACAATGGAGACTGGAGCTGGTTTCAGCACCTACAGTACGGTACCAGGCTAGGAGAACACAGTCTCAGACATACAGACTAGTCAATAACAATGGAGACAGGAGCTGGTTTCAGCACCTACAGTACGGTACCAGGCTAGGAGAACACAGTCTCAGACAAACAGACTAGTCAATAACAATGGAGACATTACCTGGACGTCTCCTCCCACTCCTCCCACCATGGGGTCTTCCTCCAGAACCTTCACCATCTCCACAGAGGACGCAGGATCCAGCATAGTGTCAGAGTCACACACCTGAAACACAAGGGGACACACACAATCCTGTTGAATCCACAAAACACTTCACACCTGAAACACAAGGGGACACATTATCCAATTCAATCCCCAAAACACACTCTCACTCTCTCTCTCTCTCTCTCTCTCTCTCTCTCTCTCTCTCTCTCTCTCTCTCTCTCTCTCTCTCTCAATCTCAATTCAATTCAATTCAATTTCAATTCAAGGGCTTTATTGGCATGGGAAACATGTGTTAACATTGCCAAAGCAAGTGAGGTAGATAATATATAAAGTGAAATAAACAATACAAAATTAACAGTAAACATTACACATACAGAAGTTTCAAAACAATAAAGACATTACAAATGTCATATTATATATATACAGTTTTTAACAATGTACAAATGGTAAAGGACACAAAATAAAATAAATAAGCATAAATATGGGTTGTATTTACAATGGTGTGTGTTCTTCACTGGTTCTCTCTCTCTCTCTCTTCTCTCTCTCTCTCTCTCTCTCTCTCTCTCTCTCTCTCTCTCTCTCTCTCTCTCTCTCTCTCTCTCTCTCTCTCTCTCTCTCTCTCTCTCTCTCTCTCTCTCTCTCTCTCTCTCTCTCTCTCTCTCTCTCTCTCTCTCTCTCTCTCTCTCTCTCTCTCTCTCTCTCTCTCTCTCTCTCTCTCTCTCTTTTTCTCTCTCTCTCTCCCACTCTCTTTCTTTCTCTCTCTCTCTCTTCTCTCACTCACTCACTCACTCACTCACTCACTCACTCACTCACTCACTCACTCACTCACTCACACACACACACACAAACAACACAAAGTTAGAAAGTTAAACTAGGCCAGAAGATCTCGTTACACAGACAAAGAGTCCTTCATCACGTTTTTGGGCGGGATATGTTTGTTTTATATTGGGTAATTTGACCAATCAGCAGCGCATGAATTACACTGATTACTGATGTACAATGTTGGTACATTAATCACACTGATTACTGATGTACAGGGTTGGTACATTAATCACACTGATTACTGATGTACAGGGTTGGTACATTAATCACACTGATTACTGATGTACAGGGTTGGTACATGAATTACACTGATTACTGATGTACAGGGTTGGTACATTAATCACACTGATTACTGATGTACAGGGCTGGTACATTAATCACACTGATTACTGATGTACAGGGTTGGTACATTAATCACACTGATTACTGATGTACAGGGTTGGTACATTAATCACACTGATTACTGATGTACAGGGCTGGTACATTAATCACACTGATTACTGATGTACAGGGTTGGTACATTAATCACACTGATTACTGATGTACAGGGTTGGTTGGTACATTAATCACACTGATTACTGATGTACAGGGCTGGTACATTAATCACACTGATTACTGATGTACAGGGTTGGTACATTAATCACACTGATTACTGATGTACAGGGTTGGTTGGTACATTAATCACACTGATTACTGATGTTCAGGGTTGGTCACACTGATTACATTAATCACACTGATTACTGATGTAGTGTTGCTTTGTGTTTCTTTGAAACTCTTTTGGATGTCAAGTTGAAGCTTTGTTTGCAACGTGGATGTTACCCCCGAAAAATCGTTCCAAAACAAGTTAGTGTCAAGTGGGAAGGTCCGTCAGTTGGTCAACAAACAACCGTGTGAGTAAAGTCATATTTGCAGCGATCTCTTCACAGATTAGAAAGGTTTCTTCAGTCACTCCTTAATTGGGAATGATTTCATTGGGTAAGTGAAGTCATTGGGGCCGGTGTAAGGAGGGCTGGGGTTTGGCTGGAAGGAAGGAAGGTTGCTGTGCTGTTTGGCACGTCATCCTGTACTGGAAGTGATACAGTGCGGTTGTGTTCTGACTGAGAGAGGGTTGTGATTGGTTGTGTTCTGACTGAGAGAGGGTTGTGATTGGTTGTGTTCTGACTGAGAGAGGGTTGTGATTGGTTGTGTTCTGGCTGAGAGAGGGTTGTTATTGGTTGTGTTCTGACTGAGAGAGGGTTGTGATTGGTTGTGTTCTGGCTGAGAGAGGGTTGTTATTGGTTGTGTTCTGACTGAGAGAGGGTTGTGATTGGTTGTGTTCTGACTGAGAGAGGGTTGTGATTGGTTGTGTTCTGACTGAGAGGGTTGGGTTGTTATTGGTTGTGTTCTGACTGAGAGCGGGTTGTGATTGGTTATGTTCTGACTGAGAGAGGGTTGTGATTGGTTATGTTCTGACTGAGAGAGGGTTGTGATTGGTTGTGTTCTGACTGAGGGAGGGTTGTTATTGGTTGTGTTCTGACTGAGAGAGGGTTGTGATTGGTTGTGTTCTGATTGAGAGAGGGTTGTGATTGGTTGTGTTCTGACTGAGGGAGGGTTGTTATTGGTTGTGTTCTGACTGAGAGAGGGTTGTGATTGGTTGTGTTCTGATTGAGAGAGGGTTGTGTTGTGATTGGTTGTGTTCTGATTGAGAGAGGGTTGTGTTGTGATTGGTTGTGTTCTGATTGAGAGAGGGTTGTGTTGTGATTGGTTGTGTTCTAACTGGGAGACGGTTGTGATTGGTTGTTTTCTGATTGAGAGAGGGTTGTGTTGTGATTGGTTGTCTTCTGATTGAGAGAGGGTTGTGTTATGATTGGTTGTTTTCTGATTGAGAGAGGGTTGTGATTGGTTTTGTTCTGATTGAGAGAGGGTTGTGTTGTGATTGGTTGTGTTCTGATTGAAAGAGGGTTGTGTTGTGATTGGTTGTTTTCTGATTGAGAGAGGGTTGTGTTGTATTTGGTTGTGTTCTGATTGAGAGAGGGTTGTGTTGTGATTGGTTGTGTTCTAACTGGGAGACGGTTGTGATTGGTTGTTTTCTGATTGAGAGAGGGTTGTGTTATGATTGGTTGTTTTCTGATTGAGAGAGGGTTGTGATTGGTTTTGTTCTGATTGAGAGAGGGTTGTGTTGTGATTGGTTGTGTTCTGATTGAGAGAGGGTTGTGTTGTGATTGGTTGTCTTCTGATTGAGAGAGGGTTGTGTTATGATTGGTTGTTTTCTGATTGAGAGAGGGTTGTGATTGGTTTTGTTCTGATTGAGAGAGGGTTGTGTTGTGATTGGTTGTGTTCTGATTGAGAGAGGGTTGTGTTGTGATTGGTTGTGTTCTGATTGAGAGAGGGTTGTGTTGTGATTGGTTGTGTTCTGATTGAGAGAGGGTTGTGTTGTGATTGGTTGTGTTCTGATTGAGAGAGGGTTGTGTTGTATTTGGTTGTTTTCTGATTGAGAGAGGGTTGTGTTGTGATTGGTTGTTTTCTGATTTGGAGAGGGTTGTGTTGTGATTGGTTGTTTTCTGATTGAGAGAGGGTTGTGTTGTGATTGGTTGTTTTCTGATTGAGAGAGGGTTGTGTTCTGATTGAGAGAGGGTTGTGTTGTGATTGGTTGTGTTCTGATTGAGAGAGGGTTGTGTTGTGATTGGTTGTTTTCTGATTTGGAGAGGGTTGTGTTGTGATTGGTTGTTTTCTGATTGAGAGAGGGTTGTGTTGTGATTGGTTGTTTTCTGATTGAGAGAGGGTTGTGTTCTGATTGAGAGAGGGTTGTGTTCTGATTGAGAGAGGGTTGTGTTCTGATTGAGAGAGGGTTGTGTTGTGATTGGTTGTGTTCTGATTGAGAGAGGGTTGTGTTGTGATTGGTTGTTTTCTGATTGAGAGAGGGTTGTGTTCTGATTGAGAGAGGGTTGTGTTGTGATTGGTTGTTTTCTGATTGAGAGAGGGTTGTGTTCTGATTGAGAGAGGGTTGTGATTTTGTAGTATAGCTGTATAGCTGTTTCAAACTGGTCATATATGGAGAAAGATCAAGACAGCTGTTTGTATTGTTTGAAAAGGAATACATTTAGATTGTGTAGCACTGTGATAATTCAATTTATATCTTTCTGCTGTAAGAGCAATGTAGTAAAACACAAATGGCATGAAAGGAGAGTAACTAAAGAGAATGATATGGCCAGAAGATAATCAAACCATCTCAGGAAAAGACTTCTGTACCCCTAACCAGTCTATTGGTTTTGATACACAGAACACCAACACACACTCCCCCTTTCCCGGTGAGAACAGATCCCCATGTGTAGTTAGGCATAGCCTGTTGGCACGTCTGCTAATGTGTACAACATTCCTCATGTTATTTTCATCATCAGCAGAGTGTGTTTGATTAGGCGAAGCTGCATCACTGCCATAGAAATGGAATTCCGTTTCTTTGATCACTCCAAGGCAACCAGTCCCATAGCAACGTTAGCACCAAACCTGTTCTGACGGGTCCATAAATGGCATTAATATACACAGATCACCCGCATCAAATTACTGCAAAGACTACAGATGCTGAAAACGAAGGGGGAAAGTCCCGTTTAATATTTATAGTTTGACTGTAAAAGAGGTAACAGATTGCAGCTGTAACGAGCCTCAGCTTGGGGAGATGACATGAAAACCGCTAATAATCAGTTGTTCCTTCGATAAGTGGTTATCGGGAATAGCTTGTGTAAAAGGTCTCCTCTGTAAAACATGTTCAATCTGGCGTCAGTCGGTTGATCTGTGCCACAAATACCACAGGGTTTTGACATCACAAAAGGCTAAGGTCGGGGGGTCATGAAGTCAGCAGACGAACAATGGATTCACTGCGGTTCCATCTGGATTCATACTACACATAGGACATGTCCTCTGTCTGACAGAGTTGTAGGTCTTCTCCTAACGTAGGACATGTCCTCTGTCTGACAGACAGCGTTGTAGTCCTTCTCCTAACGTAGGACATGTCCTCTGTCTGACAGACAGCGTTGTAGTCCTTCTCCTAACGTAGGACATGTCCTCTGTCTGACAGACAGCGTTGTAGTCCTTCTCCTAACGTAGGACATGTCCTCTGTCTGACAGACAGCGTTGTAGTCCTTCTCCTAACGTAGGACATGTCCTCTGTCTGACAGACAGCGTTGTAGTCCTTCTCCTAACATAGGACATGTCCTCTGTCTGACAGACAGCGTTGTAGTCCTTCTCCTAACGCCGTAGTACGCCTGTCACATGAAGCTAGTTCCTCAAACAAACGAGGGGTTGTCTGAGGACAGCTTGCGTGTCCTGGGGGGCTTTCCTCTCACAGTGTGGTGAATATTACCCATAATGCACCTGCCAACAGAATAATGACACCGCAAAGCAATGCCGGGTAACGCTCTTTACACTAAGTTTCTCTTATGCCTGTGTAGTTAAGTGTTACCCTATGCCAACATATCAATACATCCACTATGCCAACATATCAATACATCCACTATGCCAACATATCAATACATCCACTATGCCAACATATCAATACATCCACTATGCCAACATATCAATACATCCACTATGCCAACATATCAATACATCCACTATGACAACATATCAATACATCCACTATGCCAACATATCAATACATCCACTATGCCAACATATCAATACATCCACTATGCCAACATATCAATACATCCACTATGCCAACATATCAATACATCCACTATGCCAACATATCAATACATCCACTATGCCAACATATCAATACATCTACTATGCCAACATATCAATACATCCACTATGCCAACATATCAATACATCCACTATGCCAACATATCAATACATCCACTATGCCAACATATCAATACATCCACTATGCCAACATATCAATACATCCACTATGCCAACATATCAATACATCCACTATGCCAACATATCAATACATCCACTATGCCAATATATCAATACATCCACTATGCCAACATATCAATACATCCACTATGCCAACATATCAATACATCCACTATGCCAACATATCAATACATCTACTATGCCAACATATCAATACATCCACTATGCCAACATATCAATACATCCACTATGCCAACATATCAATACATCCACTATGCCAACATATCAATACATCCACTATGCCAACATATCAATACATCCACTATGCCAACATATCAATACATCCACTATGCCAACATATCAATACATCCACTATGCCAACATATCAATACATCCACTATGCCAACATATCAATACATCCACTATGCCAATATATCAATACATCCACTATGCCAACATATCAATACATCCACTATGCCAACATATCAATACATCCACTATGCCAACATATCAATACATCTACTATGCCAACATATCAATACATCCACTATGCCAACATATCAATACATCCACTATGCCAACATATCAATACATCCACTATGCCAACATATCAATACATCCACTATGCCAACATATCAATACATCCACTATGCCAACATATCAATACATCCACTATGCCAACATATCAATACATCCACTATGCCAACATATCAATACATCCACTATGCCAATATATCAATACATCTACTATGCCAACATATCAATACATCCACTATGCCAACATATCAATACATCCACTATGCCAACATATCAATACATCTACTATGCCAACATATCAATACATCCACTATGCCAACATATCAATACATCTACTATGCCAACATATCAATACATCCACTATGCCAACATATCAATACATCCACTATGCCAACATATCAATACATCCACTATGCCAACATATCAATACATCCACTATGCCAACATATCAATACATCTACTATGCCAACATATCAATACATCCACACACAGTTATGGTGAGAATATAAGGTTTACTTCTGTTGACCCTATGGGCCTTGGTCAAAAGTAATGCACTATATAGGGGAAAAGGGGGTGGTATTTGGGACGCACTAACGCCATGTTAGTTTATTGTGATGATCATGCAGCAACCGGTAGCTAAATAAAGGTCACGTCAAGTTCATCCACTGATGCAACATATCTTATCAGACATAACAGGACTGCTAAGAGGAATGCTTAAAGGGACCATTCAACCTCATAGCCATCCTCTCCAGCACCACTCCAACCTCAACATATCTTATCAGACATAACAGGACTGCTAAGAGGAATGCTTAAAGGGACCATTCAACCTCATAGCCATCGTCTCCAGCACCACTCCAACCTCAACATATCTTATCAGACATAACAGGACTGCTAAGAGGAATGCTTAAAGGGACCATTCAACCTCATAGCCATCCTCTCCAGCACCACTCCAACCTCAACATATCTTATCAGACAGGACTGCTAAGAGGAATGCTTAAAGGGACCATTCAACCTCATAGCCATCCTCTCCAGCACCACTTCAAACTCAACATATCTTATCAGACAGGACTGCTAAGAGGAATGCTTAAAGGGACCATTCAACCTCATAGCCATCCTCTCCAGCACCACTTCAAACTCAACATATCTTATCAGACAGGACTGCTAAGAGGAATGCTTAAAGGGACCATTCAACATCATAGCCATCCTCTCCAGCACCACTTCAAACTCAACATATTTGAAAATGGCACGTTTCTATGTTTAGTAGCACTTGTTGGCTGAAGCTAGACGTACCAAACGAGTGTGCTAGCACACTCCCTTAAAAGACCTTCAATTTAAAAATTATAAAAGAGCGGCAATAGTAATGTTTGTCCATTTTGAGACGCCGTAGCCAGTATACACTTCCTCAAAATAGTCTGAATTAATCTAAGATAACTCAAGAAATCTGTTTTTTTGCCGAAGTGATCTTAGTGATCTTACATCTAACTAAGATGTTTGGTGCAGTGTTTTTCAATGAAGAAATGTGCATGAAAACAAGTCGTCTTATGTTGAATGACAACAAAGATTTTATTGAAGAATCCCTACCGTTGACCAATCACCGACCAAGGGGTGGAAACTTCAGACACGGAACTTAGGCTTGCCTCCAGAAAAAAACTGTGTGTGGACGAACAGCTGAAAAACCCTGACCGAAGTCCCAAACTAACAAAAATGTCACTAAATGCTATAATACAGGAAATGCACGAACTCTACCGAACTGTTTTGGCACCCTATTCCCTATATACTGCACTACTTTTGACCAGGGCCCTTAGGGTAGTGATCAAAAGCAGTGCACTATGTTTGGGAATAGGGTGCCATTTGGGACGTAAACTAAGTCAAGTCAAGTAAGTCATCTGTGTGTTGCCAAGCCAAGGCTTTAACCGTCACGATCAGGTACGTTAGACAGACAACCCCACAGTGAGAATAACCGCACAGGTCTGGTAGCTAATAGCTAGCTAAAACAGATCTGTGACAAGGCCAACACAGTTAGCCCTCCATAAGCTTTGGATCAGAGGTTAGAATTATAACTGAAACCAGGAGTTTACGGTGGAAAGACAGCAGTTTCCAAATGGAGCCCTAGGGGCCCTGGACAAAAGTAGTGCACTGAATAGGTGCCATACACTCCAGTATTATCCAGAGCAGTTTGGAGGACCTACACTCCAGTATTATCCAGAACATTTTGATCAGACCTACACTCCATTATTATGCAGAGCAGTTTGGAGGACCTACACTCCAGTATTATCCAGAGCAGTTTGGAGGACCTACACTCCAGTATTATCCAGAGCAGTTTGGAGGACCTACACTCCAGTATTATCCAGAGCAGTTTGGAGGACCTACACTCCAGTATTATCCAGAACATTTTGATCAGACCTACACTCCATTATTATCCAGAGCAGTTTGGAGGACCTACACTCCAGTATTACCCAGAGCAGTTTGATCAGATCTACACTCCAGTATTACCCAGAGCAGTTTGATCAGATCTACACTCCAGTATTACCCAGAGCAGTTTGATCAGATCTACACTCCAGTATTACCCAGAGCAGTTTGGAGGATCTACACTCCAGTATTACCCATAGCAGTTTGGAGGATCTACACTCCAGTATTACCCAGAGCAGTTTGGAGGATCTACACTCCAGTATTACCCAGAGCAGTTTGGAGGACCTACACTCCAGTATTATCCAGAGCAGTTTGGAGGACCTACACTCCAGTATTACCCAGAGCAGTTTGGAGGATCTACACTCCAGTATTACCCAGAGCAGTTTGGAGGATCTACACTCCAGTATTATCCAGAACATTTTGGAGGATCTACACTCCAGTATTGCTGTATAACTATTCACGATGTAGTATACCAACACAGTTGGTGCTGTTTACTTAGTAAATGTTAATGAAGGAACTTAATACACGCCTTGGGATAGTAGCTAATGCGGATACTGTCTCTTTTAAAGTTCCTCACTGAGAATACTGTGTGTTTTGACGCGATGCTATGCAACATGATCTGACTCCAACCTATTAGCCTACAGGTCTCTCCACTTTGTCTGAGTTGGACTGAGTGCAGAAACATATGTAAATGGGTTTCACGCTGAGCTCTAGCACTCTGTTAACAGCATTAGCCTTACAGCCGTAGGGCTACAGTACATACACAAGGCCTCCACACCATCCTTTTAAAGAAGGAGAGCACAAAAGGGTCTTTGTGTACCCCCACCGCCCCCCCTCTAACCCCTCCTCCCCCCAGGACTTACCTGAACATAGTCCACACTCCTCCCCAGGGCTTTGAAGGCTGTGTACATTACTTCCCTCTTGCCTCCCCACTTCTGCATGATGCAGACACATTTATTATTGAGCACAAGGCGCGAGATGGCCTGCAGGCTCTCAGCGTACATCTCGTCCGTCTCCTCAGATCCTCGGTGGTGGTAGTTATTTTTCCAGACGTACGTGGTGGCTTTATCCCACCCCATGATCTCCCGGAAGATCTCCATCATGTACTTGTCGTCCTCGTTATTCCCGTCGATCACCATGATGACCTTGATGCCCGGGTAGGTCAACCTCTTGACCGATACCAAACACTTCCTCAGGTAGGCCGGGTCCTCCTGATAGGCTGCAATGCACAGGGCCAGTGATTTGGTGAGTTTGATGGGCGTCTCCATGGATCTCCTCATGTTCCGGTGTTCTAGGACAGCAAACAGGCTCTGGATGATAAGGTGGATGACCAGGATGGCCCCGTACAGCCCAAAGGACAAGTGGTTTCGTGCCGTGGTGAAAAACTGGTAGCCCATTATGTAGGCGGTAGAGATCCCTCCGAAAACGTAGGTGAGAGCTTTGAGACTCCAAACATTGTCAATGTCCAGTAGAGAAAATTCTTAGGTAGGTGAGAGCTTTGTCACATTTCATCTGGAAAAGCAAACAAGAACAGAATCATTGTCAATCTCAAATGAGATGACAGTAGAGACATACAGTGGGATCAATAATGAGATGACAGTAGAGACCTACAGTGGGATCAATAATGAGATGACAGTAGAGACCTACACTGGGATCAATAATGAGATGACAGTAGAGACCTACAGTGGGATCAATAATGAGATGACAGTAGAGACCTACAGTGGGATCAATAATGAGATGACAGTAGAGACCTACAGTGGGATCAATAATGAGATGACAGTAGAGACCTACAGTGGGATCAATAATGAGATGACAGTAGAGACCTACAGTGGGATCAATAATGAGATGACAGTAGAGACCTACAGTGGGATCAATAATGAGATGACAGTAGAGACCTACAGTGGGATCAATAATGAGATGACAGTAGAGACATACAGTGGGATCAATAATGAGATGACAGTAGAGACCTACAGTGGGATCAATAATGAGATGACAGTAGAGACCTACAGTGGGATCAATAATGAGATGACAGTAGAGACACTGGGAGGACATTGATATGGTAATTACTAAATGAACACAGCTTCAGATATTAATTGGTCAACTTGTTAGAGATATACAGAAGACATAATGATGATAATGATGATATATGTTCCTAATAATCACCATAATGATGATAATGATGATAAATGTACCTAATAATCATCATTACGATGCGTCACTGTAAAATCTCTTCCCTAACTCTACACTGTCACCATAGCAACAGACTCCATGTTTCACAACAACAACAAAAAACGGGTTCAGACAGACTGTAAACAGACTCCTCCCATCTCTCTCTCCCTTACAACCCACTCCCCAAAATCCCCCTCTAAATGTCAGATGGTTCTCTATGGCCGATTGTTCCAAGTCTCTTTATGAATGCTGCATCCCATCTGCTGGGCAGACGTACGAGTCGAGCGAGAGAGCGAGCACCACCCTCTGACATCATCTGTTTATATCTCCGTGGGAAGACAAGAGCAGGGAAATGTAAAACGCTGCCTCTCCACTAAAGACCCTTCTGTCACATTGAACAATATGGTGGTACATTTGATCAGTTGAGGCTGTAGGAGGGTGGCACCTTTGTTTAAGGCTTAGACATGTGATAGTTTAAGTGACACTTCAAGGTGTCTAATGCTGTTGAAAAGCAATGAAACACTATCACGGCTTGTTTTATTTGAATGCCAGTTTTTGGGTCTCCACTAAAGACCCTTCTGTCACAGTGAAGCAGGTAGTAGTGCATCTTGTTACTTTGTTTTAATTAAAGATCTTGGATCTATCATAAGTGACACTTTGATGTGTCCAATGCTGCCTGCATGGGTCTGTCCAGTAACACTAAAGACCCATCTGTCACAACGGAGAACAATGTGGTACTTCTTGGTCAAGTAAAGGCTGAGGTCGTCTTAGTAGGCTATATTAAAGGCTGAGGTCGTCTTAGTAGGCTATATTAAAGGCTGAGGTCGTCTTAGTAGGCTATATTAAAGGCTGAGGTCGTCTTAGTAGGCTATATTAAAGGCTGAGGTCGTCTTGGTAGGCTATATTAAAGGCTGAGGTCGTCTTAGTAGGCTATATTAAAGGCTGAGGTCGTCTTAGTAGGCTATATTAAAGGCTGAGGTCGTCTTAGTAGGCTATATTAAAGGCTGAGGTTGTCTTAGTAGGCTATATTAAAGACTGAGGTCGTCTTAGTAGGCTATATTAAGGCTGAGGTCGTCTTAGTAGGCTATATTAAAGGCTGAGGTCGTCTTAGTAGGCTATATTAAAGGCTGAGGTCGTCTTAGTAGGCTATATTAAAGGCTGAGGTCGTCTTGGTAGGCTATATTAAAGGCTGAGGTCGTCTTAGTAGGCTATATTAAGGCTGAGGTCGTCTTAGTAGGCTATATTAAAGGCTGAGGTCGTCTTAGTAGGCTATATTAAAGGCTGAGGTCGTCTTAGTAGGCTATATTAAAGGCTGAGGTCGTCTTGGTAGGCTATATTAAAGGCTGAGGTCGTCTTAGTAGGCTATATTAAAGGCTGAGGGTGTCTTGGTAGACTACACTAAAGACTGAGGGCGTCTTGGTAGACTACATTAAAGGCTGAGGTCGTCTTGGTAGACTACAGTAAAGGGTGAGGTCGTCTTGGTAGACTACATTAAAGACTGAGGTCGTCTTGGTAGACTACACTAAAGACTGAGGTCGTCTTGGTAGACTACATTAAAGGCTGAGGTCGTCTTGGTAGACTACAGTAAAGGCTGAGGGCGTCTTGGTAGACTACACTAAAGGCTTATATGTAGTCTAAGTTGCTGTCCAAGTCTGTCTAAAAGCAAAGAACCCCTGACATGTCTTGTTTGACTTGTGCTTGTAATTAGAGTTTTTAAATCAGCCGCCTCCTTGACTTGGATTAGGGACTGGAACGGGAACAGTGACATATAGAATGCTGCATGCATGGGTCTCTCTCCACGTGACCTAAAGCAGTAGGTGTAAAAGAAACGCCTGAACTAGATCCTCTACATAATGGTCTGGAACTAGATCCCCCTACATACTGGTCTGGAACTAGATCCTCTACATACTGGTCTGGAACTAGATCCTCTACATACTGGTCTGGAACTAGATCCTCTACATACTGGTCTGGAACTAGATCCCCTACATACTGGTCTGGAACTAGATCCCCTACATAATGGTCTGGAACTAGATCCCCCTACATAATGGTCTGAAACTAGATCCCCCTACATACTGGTCTGGAACTAGATCCTCTACATAATGGTCTGGAACTAAATCCCCCTACATACTGGTCTGGAACTAGATCCTCTACATACTGGTCTGGAACTAGATCCTCTACATACTGGTCTGAAACTAGATCCTCTACATACTGGTCTGGAACTAGATCCCCTACATAATGGTCTGAAACTAGATCCCCCTACATACTGGTCTGAAACTAGATCCCCTACATACTGGTCTGGAACTAGATCCTCTACATACTGGTCTGAAACTAGATCCCCTACATACTGGTCTGGAACTAGATTCTCTACATACTGGTCTGGAACTAGATCCTCTACATACTGGTCTGGAACTAGATCCTCTACATACTGGTCTGGAACTAGATCCCCTACATAATGGTCTGAAACTAGATCCCCCTACATACTGGTCTGAAACTAGATCCCCTACATACTGGTCTGAAACTAGATCCCCTACATACTGGTCTGAAACTAGATCCCCTACATAATGGTCTGGAACTAGATCCTCTACATACTGGTCTGAAACTAGATCCCCTACATAATGGTCTGGAACTAGATCCTCTACATACTGGTCTGAAACTAGATCCCCTACATAATGGTCTGGAACGAAATCCCCCTACATACTGGTCTGAAACTAGATCCCCTACATAATGGTCTGAAACTAGATCCCCTACATACTGGTCTGAAACTAGATCCCCTACATAATGGTCTGGAACTAGATCCCCCTACATACTGGTCTGAAACTAGATCCCCTACATAATGGTCTGAAACTAGATCCCCTACATACTGGTCTGAAACTAGATCCCCTACATAATGGTCTGGAACTAGATCCTCTCCATACTGGTCTGGAACTAGATCCCCCTACATACTGATCTGAAACTAGATCCCCTACATAATGGTCTGAAACTAGATCCCCTACATACTGGTCTGGAACTAGATCCCCCTACATAATGGTCTGAAACTAGATCCTCTACATAATGGTCTGGAACTAGATCCCCTACATACTGGTCTGGAACTAGATCCCCTACATAATGGTCTGGAACTAGATCCCCTACATAATGGTCTGGAACTAGATCCCCCTACATACTGGTCTGAAACTAGATCCTCTACATACTGGTCTGGAACTAAATCCACCTACATACTGGTCTGAAACTAGATCCTCTCCATACTGGTCTGAAACTAGATCCTCTACATACTGGTCTGAAACTAGATCCTCTACATACTGGTCTGAAACTAGATCCCCCTACATACTGGTCTGAAACTAGATCCTCTACATACTGGTCTGAAACTAGATCCCCCTACATACTGGTCTGAAACTAGATCCTCTACATACTGGTCTGAAACTAGATCCTCTACATACTGGTCTGAAACTAGATCCCCTACATACTGGTCTGAAACTAGATCCTCTACATACTGGTCTGGAACTAAATCCACCTACATACTGGTCTGAAACTAGATCCTCTACATACTGGTCTGGAACTAAATCCACCTACATACTGGTCTGAAACTAGATCCTCTCCATACTGGTCTGAAACTAGATCCTCTCCATACTGGTCTGAAACTAGATCCTCTACATACTGGTCTGAAACTAGATCCCCCTACATACTGGTCTGAAACTAGATCCTCTACATACTGGTCTGAAACTAGATCCCCTACATAATGGTCTGAAACTAGATCCTCTACATACTGGTCTGGAACTAGATCCCCTACATACTGGTCTGAAACTAGATCCTCTACATACTGGTCTGAAACTAGATCCCCCTACATACTGGTCTGAAACTAGATCCCCTACAACCTGGTCTGAAACTAGATCCCCTACATACTGGTATGTAACTAGACCCTCTGCATACTGGTCTGAAACTAGATCCCCTACAAACAGGTCTGAAACTAGATCCCCTACATACTGGTCTGAAACTAGATCCTCTACATACTGGTCTGGAACTAAATCCACCTACATACTGGTCTGAAACTAGATCCTCTACATACTGGTCTGGAACTAAATCCACCTACATACTGGTCTGAAACTAGATCCTCTCCATACTGGTCTGAAACTAGATCCTCTCCATACTGGTCTGAAACTAGATCCTCTACATACTGGTCTGAAACTAGATCCCCCTACATACTGGTCTGAAACTAGATCCTCTACATACTGGTCTGAAACTAGATCCCCTACATAATGGTCTGAAACTAGATCCTCTACATACTGGTCTGGAACTAGATCCCCTACATACTGGTCTGAAACTAGATCCTCTACATACTGGTCTGAAACTAGATCCCCTACATAATGGTCTGAAACTAGATCCCCTACAACCTGGTCTGAAACTAGATCCCCTACATACTGGTATAACTAGACCCTCTGCATACTGGTCTGAAACTAGATCCCCCTACATACTGGTCTGAAACTAGATCCCCTACAACCTGGTCTGAAACTAGATCCCCTACATACTGGTATGTAACTAGACCCTCTGCATACTGGTCTGAAACTAGATCCCCTACAAACAGGTCTGAAACTAGATCCCCTACATACTGGTATGAAACTAGATCCTCTACATACTGGTCTGAAACTAGATCCTCTACATACTGGTCTGAAACTAGATCCCCTACAACCTGGTCTGAAACTAGATCCCCTACATACTGGTATGAAACTAGATCCTCTACATACTGGTCTGAAACTAGATCCCCTACATACTGGTCTGAAACTAGATCCCCTACATACTGGTCTGAAACTAGATCCTCTACATACTGGTCTGAAACTAGATCCTCTACATATTGGTCTGAAACTAGATCCTCTACATACTGGTCTGAATGAAACTAGATCCCCCTACATACTGGTCTGAAACCAGATCCCCTACATACTGTTATGAAACTAGATCCTCTACATACTGGTCTGAAACTAGATCCCCCTACATACGAGTCTGACACTAGATTCCCTACATACTGGTCTGAAACTATAATATATTATAATAATATATGCCATTTAGCAGACGCTTTTATCCAAAACTAGATCCTCTACATACTGGTCTGAAACTAGATCCCCTACATACTGGTCTGAAACTAGATCCCCTACATACTGATCTGGGGAGGTTCTCTTCTGTACTGTTCAACCAATCCAGTAAATGTGGAGGATGAGTTAAGATGGAGTGTCTCCTTGTTAACATCCAAAAGTGGAAGACACACAACGTCACAGGCTCTCTTTCCATTTCCCCTGAAAACTGGAACATCCGGTTGTTGGGGACTCAGCAGAGGCTACTCTCCATGAAAGACCTCTCTATCTGTCACAGTGAAGAAGAAGCTGGTACATCGTGGTTAAAGTCTTGGATATGTGATTGCATAAGTGACACCTTGAAGTGTTTCGGTGCTGTTGTGAAGCAAAGAAACCTTGACATGCCTTGTGTCTAGACTGTCGTTTGGTTGGTATTTGTTAAATCAGCCACCTCCTTGGCATCGAATAAGGCCTGGATCACTTGATACAGGATGAAAAGTGGATGTAATCAGTGTGTGAGGCGAGCTGAGTGCTGAACTGGCATGTTTCTGGACTTTAAGCGTCATTCACAAGACCTCTGACTCCATTCCCCTCCATATGATCCAAGTCCCCACCCCTTGGCCAACTGGTTAACCTAACGCATTGGTGTTACCGTCTGTAGTGTTAAACCAGTACAAAGAGTGTACCAACCCTAAAATCTTTATTTTCAAGTCTCACTGTTGTAGGCTACACTTTGTGTGAACTGTGAACCTAAACCCCCTCATTCAGATGGTGCTAAAACAGCCTAGATAACTAAACCCTGCGGGCCAGATGCAGAAGGATTAACCACTAATGTGTGTGTGAAGTGACGTTTTGCCCCCCCCCTCCCTCCTCCTCCCCTTAACCCCCTTGTACTTCCAGACACTATGTACGTAGATCTAAACCCTGGTTTGATGTTGATAATGATGTGTTTTTCTGAGTGCCAAGCACCAGATATTGTTGTTGATGGGGTCCGGGGGGGGGTGCTCATTTTGTAAGTGGGCTGCTCATTTGATGGCTACTTGGAGCAGGCCTTTACCGAGAAGCTGCTTAAGCACCAGTCCCTGGGGGGGGGGGGGGCTGCTCATTTGATGGCTACTTGGAGCAGGCCTTTACCGAGAAGCTGCTTAAGCACCAGTCCCTGGGGGGGGGGGGGGCTGCTCATTTGATGGCTACTTGGAGCAGGCCTTTGAGAAGCTGCTTAAGCACCAGTCCCTGGGGGGGTGCTCATTTGATGGCTACTTGGAGCAGGCCTTTACCGAGAAGCTGCTTAAGCACCAGTCCCTGGGGGGGGGGGGGGGGGTGCTCATTTGATGGCTACTTGGAGCAGGCCTTTACCGAGAAGCTGCTTAAGCACCAGTCCCTCGTGGCACGCTTGGACAGCCTCGGGTGGAGCCTCCAGATTGTGGGCCTGATGTAAACTAGGACAAAGACATTGGCTAGGTACTGCTCTGTTTCAGCTGGCATGGACTGTTTGGGGAAGGAGGTGCTTTCTGTACCCTTGAGTGCCATGTATACAGGGACCTTTGAAATCATTCAATTGAATGGTGGATTGAAATAAAATGGACTTGGTGGATGTAAATGTGTGTGTCTGCACGTGTGTGTGTGTGTGTGTGTGTGTGTGTGTGTGTGTGTGTGTGTGTGTGTGTGTGTGTGTGTGTGTGTGTGTGTGTGTGTGTGTGTGTGTGTGTGTGTGTGTGTGTGTGTGTGTGTGTGTGTGTGTGTGTGTGTACACGTGTGCATGTGTGTGCGCGTGTGTGCGCACGTGTGTGTGTGCACGTGTGTGTGTGTGTGCGCGTGTGTGCGCACGTGTGTGTGTGTGTGTGTGTGTGTGTGTGTGTGTGTGTGTGTGTGTGTGTGTGTGTGTGTGTGTGTGTGTGTGTGTGTGTGTGTGTGTGTGTGTGTGTGTGTGTGTGTGCACGTGTGTGTGTGTGTGTGTGTGACATTGAGGGTGTCATCAACGTATTGAGATGATGTCACCTCACAGTTGCACAAGGCCCTGTGTGTGTTGTCCCTGGGCTGTTTGCCGGTGGGTTAGCTTGAACACTTGCAGACTGACAATACGTCCCAAATGGCACCCTGTATAGTGCACTACTTTTGACCAGAGCCATATGGGCCCTTGTTTAAAAGTAGTGCACTAAATAGGGAATAGTGTGCAATTTGCAACGCGGACTGACTGACGCACTGTGTTGGCTGGGGCTGGGTCTGGGCCTGGGTCTGGGCGGGACACTCCCTTTGCCTGAGATAACACCGCCAATGATCTCAATTGATAGTGACTAAGGCTGAGTAAGTGATGGGGGATGTTAGAGAGTGAAGGCTGAGTAAGTGATGGGGGATGTTAGAGAGTGAAGGCTGAGTTAGTGAAGGGGGATGTTAGAGAGTGAAGGCTGAGTAAGTGATGGGGGATGTTGGAGTGTGAAGGCTGAGTTAGTGAAGGGGGATGTTGGAGAGTGAAGGTTGAGTTAGTGATGGAGGATGTTGGAGTGTGAAGGCTGAGTAAGTGAAGGTGGATGTTGGAAAGTGAAGGCTGAGTTAGTGAATGGGGATGTTGGAGTGTGAAGGCTGAGTTAGTGAAGGGGGATGTTGGAGAGGGAAGGCTGAATTAGTGATGGGGGATGTTGGAGAGTGAAGGCTGAGTTAGTGATGGGGGATGTTGGAGAGTGAAGGCTGAGTAAGTGATGGGGGATGTTAGAGAGTGAAGGCTGAGTAAGTGATGGGGGATGTTGGAGGGTGAAGGCTGAGTAAGTGATGGGGGATGTTGGAGTGTGAAGGCTGAGTAAGTGATGGGGGATGTTGGAGAGTGAAGGCTGAGTAAGTGATGGGGGATGTTAGAGAGTGAAGGCTGAGTTAGTGAAGGGGGATGTTAGAGAGTGAAGGCTGAGTAAGTGATGGGGGATGTTGGAGTGTGAAGGCTGAGTAAGTGATGGGGATGTTAGAGAGTGAAGGCTGAGTTAGTGATGGGGGATGTTAGAGAGTGAAGGCTGAGTTAGTGATGGGGGATGTTGGAGAGTGAAGGCTGAGTAAGTGATGGGGGATGTTAGAGAGTGAAGGCTGAGTTAGTGAAGGGGGATGTTGGAGAGGAAGGCTGAGTAAGTGAAAGTGGATGTTGGAGAGTGAAGGCTGAGTTAGTGATGGGGGATGTTGGAGAGTGAAGGCTGAGTAAGTGATGGTGGATGTTGGAGAATGAAGGCTGAGTTAGTGATGGGGGATGTTGGAGAGTGAAAGCTGAGTAAGTGATGGGGGATGTTGGAGAGTGAAGGCTGAGTTAGTGATGGTGGATGTTGGAGAGTGAAGGCTGAGTAAGTGATGGGGGATGTTGGAGAGTGAAGGCTGAGTAAGTGATGGGGGATGTTGGAGAGTGAAGGCTGAGTAAGTGAAGGTGGATGTTGGAGAGTGAAGGCTGAGTAAGTGATGGGGGATGTTGGAGAGTGAAGGCTGAGTAAGTGAAGGTGGATGTTAGAGAGTGAAAGTAACCAATAAAAACCTTGTGGCTGCAGCCAACTGCAAATCTAACACATGTCATGTTGTACCGTACTATAACTACAGCTGAGGTAGCGTGAGAGAGTGTGTGTGTTTGTGTGTTTGTGTGTTTGTGTGTGTGTGTGTGTGTGTGTGTGTGTGTGTGTGTGTGTGTGTGTGTGTGTGTGTGTGTGTGTGTGTGTGTGTGTGTGTGTGTGTGTGTGTGTGTGTGTGTGTGTGTGTGTGTGTGCGCGTCAGCTACCATGTCGGCATGGACTTCCTATTTACACCTGTTGTCTGACTACATGTCTGAGAATCCAACATGAAGACCATTAGTTTGATTCTGCTGGAGCTGGCCCTGTTCCAGGAGGGGTATAAAGGCTAGGCGGACACAGGGAGGGGTTCCTGTGCTGAGCTGGATAGACTCAACGGAGAGTTGAATCGTGGTCAGCGGGGAAAACCTAAACTCTGAGGCTTTTACAGTTGAGATGAAATACAACACTGCGGCCAGAGCAGAGCTGAGCATTAGCTGAAACTGGGCCAAGAGGACTTGAAGTCTGTTCTGTGCAACAACTGAAATATAATCGTGGCAATGACTGGAGTCAATGGACTTTACAGCTCTAAAAGGAATACCTGCTGTAGTCAAAAACACTTTATTAATGTAGTGGTCTACCGCCGTGGAGGTGCAGTTCACACCTGGTCAGTGACACCAAATCCCCTATATAGTGCACTACTTTTTTACCAGAGCCCTGTAGGCCACAGCTGTATGAAGTGCACTAGATAGGGAATAGGGTGCCATTTGGGACACACCAATGCCCACACTTGATATAACTTTAATAACCCTTGTCTTGGTAACAGTTGTCTTGGTAATAGTTGTCTTGGTAACACGTGTCTTGCTAACAGTTGTCTTGCTAACTGTTGTCTTGGTAACACTTGTCTTCGTAACACTTGTCTTCGTAACACTTGTCTTGCTAACAGTTGTCATGCTAAAAGTTGTCTTGCTAACAGTTGTCATGCTAAAAGTTGTCTTGCTAACAATTGTCTTGCTAAAAGTTGTCTTGCTAACAGTTGTCTTGCTAAATGTTGTCTTGCTAACACGCGTCTTGCTAACACGCGTCTTGCTAACACGCGTCTTGCTAACACGCGTCTTGCTAACACTTGTCTTGCTAACACTTGTCTTGGTAACACTTGTCTTGCTAAACGTTGTCTTGCTAACACTTGTCTTGCTAACACTTGTCTTGCTAACACTTGTCTTGGTAACACTTGTCTTGCTAAACGTTGTCTTGGTAACACTTGTCTTGGTAACACTTGTCTTGCTAACACTTGTCTTGCTAACACTTGTCTTGCTAACACTTGTCTTGGTAACACTTGTCTTGCTAAACGTTGTCTTGCTAACACTTGTCTTGCTAACACTTGTCTTGGTAACACTTGTCTTGCTAAACGTTGTCTTGCTAACACTTGTCTTGGTAACACTTGTCTTGGTAACACTTGTCTTGGTAACACTTGTCTTGGTAACACTTGTCTTGGTAACACTTGTCTTGCTAAACGTTGTCTTGCTAACACTTGTCTTGGTAACACTTGTCTTGGTAACACTTGTCTTGGTAACACTTGTCTTGGTAACACTTGTCTTGCTAACACTTGTCTTGCTAAACGTTGTCTTGCTAACACTTGTCTTGGTAACACTTGTCTTGGTAACACTTGTCTTGGTAACACTTGTCTTGCTAACACTTGTCTTGCTAACACTTGTCTTGGTAACACTTGTCTTGCTAACACTTGTCTTGCTAACACTTGTCTTGGTAACACTTGTCTTGGTAACACTTGTCTTGCTAAACGTTGTCTTGGTAACACTTGTCTTGGTAACACTTGTCTTGCTAACACTTGTCTTGGTAACACTTGTCTTGGTAACACTTGTCTTGGTAACACTTGTCTTGCTAAGTTGGTGTCCTGTATTTAATAAATGTTAAAGGACGTTGTCTTGCTAACACTTGTCTTGCTAACACTTGTCTTGCTAACACTTGTCTTGCTACCACTTGTCTTGCTAACACTTGTCTTGATAATACTTGTCTTGCTAACACTTGTCTTGCTAACAGCAGTCTTGCAAACACTTGTCTTGGTAACAGTTGCTTGCTAAACGTTGTCTTAATAACCCTTGTCTTGGTAACTGTTGCCTTGCTAACAGTGTGTGTAGAAGGAGGATGAAAGGATAGAAGAGGGTTGTTGAATGAAAAAACAAGACATTGAATTGACATTCTCAGGTGTATGGTGAGGTGGAACTTCATGTGTGGAATAATCAATCAATCAATCAAATGGTGTACCATCACCATGAATATATGGCTTCAATGGCTCTTACACCTTACAGCATGTGCAGAAGGGGAAATGTATCTGGATAGAAGGGGTTATTGAAGTAAAAAATCAGTTGGTGTCCTGTATTTAATAAATGTTAAAGTGATGTCCTTGTGTTGCTGGATGGGATTTAGCGTAGCACTTACAGACTGCACGCTGAAGTGGAACCTCATGTGTAGTCATGGAGACCAGTAAAGTTAGATCCTCGTCCCATAATCTATAGTTTCATACCGCATGTGTGTTACATGCCAATACAGTAACGTATACTATATTACAGTACTGTAGTTCAAGACAACAGAGATTCCACTTCATGTCTGAGAGGCGCAGCTGCAGTGAAATGAAGACGGCCCTCAATACTGCCATTATAAATGTCAGGAAACACATGCCTCATGACGACTATTCTATAGCAGATTAAAAAACAGGAGCGGAATGACCAGGGATCCTTGTTCAAGATGTTAATCATATATACAGCACTGTACTATCTCAAAGCTTGCTTCTGTAGTTAGCTACTTGTAGTTCTTGCTAGGCTTGCTTATATGGTTAGCTACTTGTAGTTCTTGCTAGGCTTGCTTATATAGTTAGCTACTTGTAGTTCTTGCTTGCTTCTGAAGTTAGCTACTTGTAGTTCTTGCTTGCTTCTGTAGTTAGCTACATGTATTTCTTGCTTGCTTCTATAGTTAGCTACTTGTAGTTCTTGCTAGGCTTACTTCTGTAGTTAGCTACTTGTAGTTCTATCTAGGCTTGCTACTGTAGTTAGTTCAGATCAAACCTTCTCTTGAACTGAACTTATAAGCAAACTCAATGAACAAAAGTCACTGAGGTTCTGAGGTTCGGAAACGTGATTAAGAGACAACTAGTAATGTGTCAAAAGGGTGTGTGTGTGTGTGTGGTTGTGTGTGTGTGTGAAGTGACGTCCCCCGTCCCCCCCTCCTCCCCTTAACCCTCTTGTAGTTTCCGGAACCCTATGTAGATGTACAGCCTTTCCCTGCGGCTGCAGTATTCTCCCTGGTGGGGGAATCATGTTGTCATTAAGTGTTACATCATTAAATGGAACACCCTACTCTTCTTCCTCTCCTGATTGGAATCAGCTGTAGTAGTTACCATACAGCACAGAGTCTTCCCTCATACAACTCCCTCTCTCTCTTTCTGGATGGGTTGAACCTCAGGAAGAGGAGGAGACTGTGTGTGATGTTGAACTTGGGCGGTGATGGCGTCTTGCCATCCTTGGCTCCTGGATACGTTCCTGATTCAGCTTGCTCTCTGACTCATCCATCACATCTCTCTGCCCCTCCCTCCTTCCTGTCTGGTCCGGTCAGTGATCCTCCACCACTACTACTTATTGTTGCTCTAGCTCCCTTACTTTCTGCTACTCACCTCCTCTTTATGCTTCCCTCGCTCCTAGCTTCCCTTCTTCCCTCCATCCCAGCTTCCCTCCTTCCCAGCTTTCCTCCCTCCCAGCTTCCCTCTTTCCCAACTTCATTCCTTCCCTGCTTCCCTCCCATCTTCCTTCATTCCCTCCCTCCCATCTTCCTTCCTTCCCTCTTTCCCAACTTCATTCCTTCCCTGCTTCTCTCCCTCCCTCCCATCTTCCCTCCTTCCCTCTTTCCCAACTTCATTCCTTCCCTGCTTCCCTCCCTCCCTCCCATCTTCCTTCCTTCCCTCCCTCCCCTCTTCCTTCCTTCCCTGCCTCCCAGCTTTCCCGCTTACCTGCCTACCTGCTTCCCAGCCTGCAGTGTTTAAGCATGGCTGGCAAGGCCCTGACTGGGAGCACTAATATGGAACAGGTGTGGAATGCTTCCTCTGTAAATACACAAATCACCTCATTGGTGGATAGTCCTACAGAACTCTTCCTCTGTAAATACACAAACCACCTCATTGGTGGATAGTCCTACAGAACTCTTCCTCTGTAAATACACAAATCACCTCATTGGTGGATAGTCCTACAGAACTCTTCCTCTGTAAATACACAAACCACCTCATTGGTGGATAGTCCTACAGAACTCTTCCTTTGTAAATACACAAACCATCTCATTGGTAGATATAACCCTCAGAGTTCTTGATTGCACACTGTATATAGTGTAGGTGGGATTAGATAGGAAGAGTACGCCTACTAGAAATGGGATAAATGGTAGTCTGAAATGCAGACATAAACAATGCATTAGTTTGTGTGTGTTGCCATCTCTCTGTGTACGTTGTTGAGCAATGGCCCACACGTACATTTACATTACATTTAAGTCATTTAGCAGACGCTCTTATCCAGAGCGACTTACAAATTGGTGCATTCACCTTATGACATCCAGTGGGACAGTCACTTAACAATAGTGCATCTAAAACTTAGGGGGGGGTGGGGTGAGAGGGATTACTTAACCTATCCTAGGTATTCCTTAAAGAGGTGGGGTTTCAGGTGTCTCCGGAAGGTGGTGATTGACTCCGCTGTCCTGGCGTCGTGAGGGAGTTTGTTCCACCATTGGGGGGCCAGGGCAGCGAACAGTTTTGACTGGGCTGAGCGGGAGCTGTACTTCCTCAGTGGTAGGGAGGCGAGCAGGCCAGAGGTGGATGAACGCAGTGCCCTTGTTTGGGTGTAGGGCCTGATCAGAGCCTGGAGGTACTGAGGTGCCGTTCCCCTCACAGCTCCGTAGGCAAGCACCATGGTCTTGTAGCGGATGCGAGCTTCAACTGGAAGCCAGTGGAGAGAACGGAGGAGCGGGGTGACGTGAGAGAACTTGGGAAGGTTGAACACCAGACGGGCTGCGGCGTTCTGGATGAGTTGAAGGGGTTTAATGGCACAGGCAGGGAGCCCAGCCAACAGCGAGTTGCAGTAATCCAGACGGGAGATGACAAGTGCCTGGATTAGGACCTGCGCCGCTTCCTGTGTGAGGCAGGGTCGTACTCTGCGGATGTTGTAGAGCATGAACCTACAGGAACGGGCCACCGCCTTGATGTTAGTTGAGAACGACAGGGTGTTGTCCAGGATCACGCCAAGGTTCTTGGCGCTCTGGGAGGAGGACACAATGGAGTTGTCGACCGTGATGGCGAGATCATGGAACGGGCAGTCCTTCCCCGGGAGGAAGAGCAGCTCCGTCTTGCCGAGGTTCAGCTTGAGGTGGTGATCCGTCATCCACACTGATATGTCTGCCAGACATGCAGAGATGCGATTCGCCACCTGGTCATCAGAAGGGGGAAAGGAGAAGATTAATTGTGTGTCGTCTGCATAGCAATGATAAGAGAGACCATGTGAGGTTATGACAGAGCCAAGTGACTTGGTGTATAGCGAGAATAGGAGAGGGCCAAGAACAGAGCCCTGGGGACACCAGTGGTGAGAGCGCGTGGTGAGGAGACAGATTCTCGCCACGCCACCTGGTAGGAGCGACCTGTCAGGTAGGACGCAATCCAAGCGTGGGCCGCGCCGGAGATGCCCAACTCGGAGAGGGTGGAGAGGAGGATCTGATGGTTCACAGTATCGAAGGCAGCCGATAGATCTAGAAGGATGAGAGCAGAGGAGAGAGAGTTAGCTTTAGCAGTGCGGAGCGCCTCCGTGATACAGAGGAGAGCAGTCTCAGTTGAATGACTAGTCTTGAAACCTGACTGATTTGGATCAAGAAGGTCATTCAGAGAGAGATAGCGGGAGAGCTGGCCAAGGACGGCACGTTCAAGAGTTTTGGAGAGAAAAGAAAGAAGGGATACTGGTCTGTAATTGTTGACATCGGAGGGATCGAGTGTAGGTTTTTTCAGAAGGGGTGCAACTCTCGCTCTCTTGAAGACGGAAGGACGTAGCCAACGGTCAGGGATGAGTTGATGAGCGAGGTGAGGTAAGGAGAAGGTCTCCGGAAATGGTCTGGAGAAGAGAGGAGGGGATAGGGTCAAGCGGGCAGGTTGTTGGGCGGCCGGCCGTCACAAGACAGCGAGATTTCATCTGGAGAGAGAGGGGAGAAAGAGGTCAGAGCACAGGGTAGGGCAGTGTGAGCAGAACCAGCGGTGTCGTTTGACTTAGCAAACGAGGATCGGATGTCGTCGACCTTCTTTTCAAAATGGTTGACGAAGTCATCTGCAGGAGGAGGAGGGGGGAGGGGGCGGAGGATTCAGGAGGGAGGAGAAGGTGGCAAAGAGCTTCCTAGGGTTAGAGGCAGATGCTTGGAATTTAGCGTGGTAGAAAGTGGCTTTAGCAGCAGAGACAGAGGAGGAAAATGTAGAGAGGAGGGAGTGAAAGGATGCCAGGTCCGCAGGGAGGCGATTTTCCTCCATTTCCTCTCGGCTGCCCGGAGCCCTGTTCTGTGAGCTCGCAATGAGTCATCGAGCCACGGAGCGGGAGGGAGGACCGAGCCGGCCTGGAGGATAGGGGACATAGAGAGTCAAGGGATGCAGAGAGGGAGGAGAGGAGGGTTGAGGAGGCAGAATCAGGAGATAGGTGGGAGAAGGTTTGAGCGGAGGAAGAGATGATAGGATGGAAGAGGAGAGAGTAGCGGGGGAGAGAGAGCGAAGGTTGGGACGGCGCGATACCATCCGAGTAGGGGCAGTGTGGGAGGTGTTGGATGAGAGCGAGAGGGAAAAGGATACAAGGCAGTGGTCGGAGACTTGGAGGAGTTGCAGTGAGGTTAGTGGAAGAACAGCATCTAGTAAAGATGAGGTGAGCGTATTGCCTGCCTTGTGAGTAGGGGGAAGGTGAGAGGGTGAGGTCAAAGAGGAGAGGAGTGGAAAGAAGGAGGCAGAGAGGAAAGAGTCAAAGGTAGACGTGGGGGAGGTTAAAGTCGCCCAGAACTGTGAGAGGTGAGCCGTCCTCAGGAAAGAGCTTATCAAGGCATCAAGCTCATTGATGAACTCTCGAGGGAACCTGGAGGGCGATAAATGATAAGGATGTTAAGCTTGAAAGGGCTAGTAACTGTGACAGCATGGAATTCAAAGGAGGCGATAGACAGATGGGTAAGGGGAGAAAGAGAGAATGACCACTTGGGAGAGATGAGGATCCCGGTGCCACCACCCCGCTGACCAGACGCTCTCGGGGTGTGCGAGAACACGTGGGCGGACGAAGAGAGAGCAGTAGGAGTAGCAGTGTTGTCTGTGGTGATCCATGTTTCCGTCAGTGCCAAGAAGTCGAGGGACTGGAGGGAGGCATAGGCTGAGATGAACTCTGCCTTGTTGACCGCAGATTGGCAGTTCCAGAGGCTACCGGAGACCTGGAACTCCACGTGGGTCGTGCGCGCTGGGACCACCAGAGTAGGGTGGCCGCGGCCACGCGGTGAGGAGCGTTTGTATGGTCTGTGCAGAGAGGAGAGAACAGGGATAAACAGACACATAGTTGACAGGCTACAGAAGAGGCTACGCTAATGCAAAGGAGATTGGAATGACAAGTGGACTACACGTCTCGAATGTTCAGAAAGTTAAGCTACGTAGCAAGAATCTTATTGACTAAAATGATTAAAATGATACAGTACTGCTGAAGTAGGCCAGCTGGCAGTGGGTGCGTTGTTGACACTACACTAATCAAGTCATTCCGTTGAGTGTAATAGTTTCTGCAGTGTTGCTATTCGGGGCTAGCAGGCTAGCTAGCAGTGTTGTTTACGTTACGTTGCGTTAAAAGAACGACAATAGATGGCTAGCGAACCTAGAAAATCGCTCTAGACTACACAATTATCTTTGATACAAAGACGGCTATGTAGCTAGCTAAGTAGCTAGCTACGATCAAACAAATCAAACCGTTGTACTGTAATGAAATGAAGTGAAAATGTGATACAACCTGTGAATGCGACCGGGTAGTTGAGTTCTATACAGAAGACGTTGGCTAGCGTTGGCTAGCTGTTGGCTAGCTAGCAGAGTCACCTACGTTAAGGACGACAAATAGCTGGCTAGCTAACCTCGGTAAATTAAGATAATCACTCTAAGACTACACACTCTAAACCTAAACAACACAATTATCTTGGATACGATGATACGATGATACGAAGACAGCAAAGACAGCTATGTAGGTAGCTAACACTAAACTAATCAAGTCGTTCAGTTGAGTGTAAAAGTTTCTCAGTGCAGCTAATCAGTGGACGCTAGCTGGCTAGTGAAGACTACGTTAGGACGGCGAAATACGATAATTACGCAATTATCTTTGATACAAAGACGGCTATGTAGCTAGCTGAGAAGAAATTGCTAAGATAAGACAAATCAAACCGAGATATAATGAAAAAGTTAAAAAGTTATACTACCCGTTGGAGCGACGTGCAGATGCGACCACTCGCTCCAACCGGAAGCAGGCATGCTGAGTCATGACTTTCCTCATAGTAAGGATGAGTAAGTAACCTTGTCCGAGCCAGAACGGACAAACAACTTTCCTCACAGGCAGCGGGCTTATTGTGACAAAGTTATTGTTAAACTATAAATGTGTACTGGTCCGGTAGATCAGGGATTCCCCAACTTGGTCATGGAGCACCCCTTGGGTGCACATTTATATAATAATAATAATATAATATGCCATTTAGCAGACGCTTTTATCCAAAGCGACTTACAGTCATGTGTGCATACATTCTACGTATTTAGTTGTTCCCCCCTCAAGCACTACACATCTGAATCAAAGGGTTGATTATTTAAATCGGTTGTGTAGTGCTAAGGGAAAAACGCACCCGGGGGGGTGTGGTCATGTGGTCATGTTCAACCATTTAATAACAATGTCATAACTGTGGCTGAGGAAGTAGATAAAAGCTGGGTATCTGACCTATGATGCCTGCCATCTGTCATAACAATGTTGACAATATAGTGACATATATTGAAAGGGAAGTCGGCCCACAGGTTTATGTCGTGGCTGTGTTAAACCGAGAATTCTTAGTTGCTACATTCATTTTTGGACGTATTAATGAATGAATTTTAAAAAACAGAGGCTGATTTGTTATTGTTTCAAGTGAGGATTCCAGCTTTAAGCATCTCCATATATGTTGAGTTGAGGACTCCCACCTCTCAACAGGAGTCTTCATGTGGTTATAATGAATGACAGCATGTACCCTTGCAGTCATGTGGTTTTGTTTTCACACAGTTCAAAGCATGTATTTGATCATTTGACCATTTACAGTCATATCCCACTGGGCACACACTGGTTGAAACAACATCGTTTCCACGTCATTTTAATTAAATTATGTTGAACCAACATGGAATTAAATTACGTCGAACTAACGTGGAATAGACGTTGAATTGACATCTGTGCCCAGTGGGATATTTTACTTTCAGAAATGAAAATAGTCTACTTTATACTGTAGGTGTACATCTTTGGAAAAAAAAATATAATCCCGACACAACAGATGAGATATGATTATCTCCATAAAGTATAAGCTTATCATAAATAACCTGCTATGGAATCAAGTCAACTCAAAACCACGAGCTAAATAAACTGCTGTGGAATCAATACAACTCAAAACCGCGAGCTAAATAAACTGCTGTGGAATCAATACAACTCAAAACCACGAGCTAAATAAACTGCTGTGGAATCAAGTCAACTCAAAACCACGAGCTAAATAAACTGCTGTGGAATCAATACAACTCAAAACCACGAGCTAAATAAACTGCTGTGGAATCAATACAACTCAACACCACGAGCTAAATAAACTGCTGTGGAATCAATACAACTCAACACCACGAGCTAAATAAACTGCTGTGGAATCAATACAACTCAAAACCACGAGCTAAATAAACTGCTGTGGAATCAATACAACTCAACACCACGAGCTAAATAAACTGCTGTGGAATCAATACAACTCAAAACCGCGAGCTAAATAAACTGCTGTGGAATCAAGTCAACTCAACACCACGAGCTAAATAACCTGCTGTGGAATCAACTCAACTCAACACCACGAGCTAAATAACCTGCTGTGGAATCAAGTCAACTCAACACCACGAGCTAAATAACCTGCTGTGGAATCAATACAACTCAAAACCACGAGCTAAATAACCTGCTATGGAATCAAGTCAACTCAACACCACGAGCTAAATAACCTGCTGTGGAATCAAGTCAACTCAACACCACGAGCTAAATAACCTGCTGTGGAATCAAGTCAACTCAACACCACGAGCTAAATAACCTGCTATGGAATCAATACAACTCAAAACCACGAGCTAAATAACCTGCTATGGAATCAAGTCAACTCAACACCACGAGCTAAATAAACTGCTGTGGAATCAATACAACTCAAAACCACGAGCTAAATAACCTGCTGTGGAATCAAGTCAACTCAAAACCACGAGCTAAATAAACTGCTGTGGAATCAAGTCAACTCAAAACCACGAGCTAAATAAACTGCTGTGGAATCAATGCTGGGCTGCTATTTATGTGTTTCGAACCCCGCGCGCATCCACGCTGAGGGTCTATAAAACGCCTGAGCGGGAAAGGGAGGAAGTTCAAAGATTGTTGTGTCCTTGAATAAAGAGGGAACTTCACCCTAATTGGCTCCAGTACTACTGTGGCTGACCGTGTAAAACACCATATTTCACTGCGTCTGACCGTGTATATGACAATAAATACAAAATAAATCAAATACTGTATCCATGGAAAAAACGACATTTCGAACCTACTGAACGTGCTCTGAAGGAAACCCAATAGCTGCCTTGTCATTGGCTCAAGCACCCCTGCGATTCGAATGACGTATGAGGCCGTGACGTCGACATATGTTTTATTCTAACGGTGCAATAAATGATTTGGGCAGTGATTATGTCCATCCTCGATGGAGTACCGTGAATCCAGTTTACGTTATGGTGTAGTTTTGTTTTATCCCCGTAGGCAGCAGGGAATAATAAAGAACTACCTTGTTTCGACTTTATAGTTCCACTATTTAATTTATCCATTCAGCATATTGGCTGAGATTAATGCAATACTACTGTCTATAAAAAATAAATAAAAAAGTCGTAACCAAACCACACATCAACATGTCTACAGGACTGTTCTGTATGGGGTATATCCTACCATATCCCAAACATATGCCATAGTACTTTAATATAACGACCACTAAATACTTTCCACACCCTGACAGATACAGCATCACGATTCATTGACGTGGATTAAACCATGACTTGGCAACGACCGGACAATCATGACATGTCAATGAACTTTAGTTGCCAAGTTTTATCCAAAGCTCCATTCATTGAATTCAAATGATTCTAAATGAAAATGTCAAACAAAATAAAAATGTATGTTCTCATAATGAAATAAAAACAGCTAGTTAGTTGATAACAAAGTTGTCAAAGTGAATAATATTGATGTGATGGGCATACCTTGGAGTAGCTGTGTGTGGCTGTGCCGTTTCTTTAAATGGATGCAGTCAGCATAGGCTCGGTTAGCAGCGTTCAACTTGGAGAAAACTTCTCAGCAACGTATCTTCTTGAGTCACCTTTGCAGAAACACTCATGAAGCTTCATAAAATGTCTCTTCATAAAGAAAAAAGTTTGTGCAATTTTCCAAGTCTCCTTGCTGTGAACGGTTAAAAACATGAATTCAAGTATTGCATTTTTTTTTCTTCTTTTAACTTCTCTCTTTGCATACATTAATTATATAATGTATACATTTTAAATGTATACACATCATCTTGTTAGTCAACTTTGGCATAAGTGTAATATATACAACGAATAAAAGAAATAAACAAAATAAAGAAAAAAAGAAAAAACTGTCATTCAACAGTAGTCAATGTTGGTGAGAAGAGCTGTAGGTAATACAGGTTAAAGTCATGAACTGCCCAACCACGCTACTTTTACTACTTCTTCAGCGTCTAATTCCTTCCAGACGTCCTGGGTTTATGCTTCCTGCACGTAGCTCCTTACATTTCAAAAAGACTCTTAACCAGGGAGAGTTTTTGGACTTGTTTTAATAAGGGGGAAGGTTTGGGGATGAGGAGGAGCAACATATTGAGGAGAGAAGAGAAAAAAAAAGTTGATGCCCACAAGTAAGTACCCCATTCAAACTTCTGAGACGTGGACCGGGGTGGAGACGTGCCTTAGGCGAATTAACCTGAATGTTCTTGGGGGAATACATGCAGAGAGATTGCATTCGATTTTGAATACGTGCAATATGCTTTCGAAATCTGTAAAATAGTTTCTTTACTACTTTGTATGGGGGTTTTCCATGACAATGTCAGAGTATAGCCTACAGGTAAAACACATAATCCTTTAGAAAAACAAAACAAAAAAACACTGCATTTAGTCGTTGTTATACTAGCTCGAAATAATAACTATTATTCTTGCAATATAACTTGCAATATTTTCCTGCTATCATTTCTGTGCCCGTAAAGACCGTAATTATCCATCTGGTATTTGTCTGCCATCCATCAGTAGGAGCGCAGTACAAGCATTGGCCAGCAGGGTGCGCCATATAATTCTAAACCCAGTACTAGAGCCCTTGCCATGGAATAGTCTACTGCGGAGTCATGTAATAAGATCTAAATATATGACTCTGGTCTACTGTAGATGCACAGTCATTGGACAAGGCACATTCCTCTACCCTGTGATGGAATTCAAATAGGTGTTAAAATGTCAATATCAGTCATTCTAAAAGCTAATCAAATGTCTAGCCACAGTATTTGCATTGTCCCCCCCCCACCCTTTACCCTGCTACTATTCTCAGTTTATTATCTATGCATAGTCACCTTAACTATACCTACATGTACATATTACCTCAATTACCTCGACTAACCGGAGCCCCCGCACATTGACTCCGTACCGGTACCCCCTGTCTATAGCCTCGCTATTGTTATTTTACTGCTGCTCTTTAATGATTTGTTACTTTTATTTCTTATTTTTTAATTATCTATTTTTTTACCTAATATGTATTTTTCTTAAAACTGAAATGTTGGTTAAGGGCTTGTAAGTAAGCATTTCACTGTAAGGTCTACACCTGTTGTGATTAATTAGCTCATGTTTTCAACAGAGAAAAAGTGGTTTTCATCTACCATCTCAAGAGCTATGTTATCATTATTGAATGTGACAGAAATTCCTAATTAAATGTCACTTGGCTGAAATTCCAAACATAATATATAAGATGAAAATAATATTGGTCGCTCACATTTCTTATTATTATAATCCCTGAGTTGAACACGAACAGATGGATCGAATGACATGTCATTGAAATACCCCACACAGCTGTGTGTGTTTATTTGTCCTGTATGAAACATATTCCTGCTCAAATGACTTTCTCTGCCAGGGAGGGACATTGTCATGGCCTGTTTGACAGGGGGCCAAATATGAGTACCCTTATTTCTCATGTCTATGTTGCCCAGCCACTATATTGATTTAAACAATGATACCCAATTACTTTTACCTTCCCCATGCACACGAATACACACACAAACACACACGAATACACACACAAACACACACGAATACACACACAAACACACACAAATACACACACAAACACACACGAATACACACACAAACACACACACAATCGTTCCCCATCAGTGCTGCAGTCAGAACAACCACCTTGGATGGAGAGAGTCAGAGAGCGAGAGAGAGACAGAGAGACAGAGACACAGAGACACAGAGACCGAGAGAGACACAGAGACCGAGAGAGACACAGAGACAGAGAGAGACACAGAGACACAGAGACAGAGAAACAGAGACCGAGAGAGACAGAGAGAGAGAGAGACAGAGACACAGAGACACAGAGACCGAGAGAGACAGAGAGACAGAGAGAGAGAGACACAGAGACACAGAGACAGAGAAACAGAGACCGAGAGAGACAGAGAGAGACACAGAGACACAGAGACCGAGAGAGACACAGAGACACAGAGACCGAGAGAGACACAGAGACACAGAGACAGAGAGAGACACAGACACAGAGACCGAGAGAGACACAGAGACACAGAGACCGAGAGAGACACAGAGAGAGAGAGAGACAGAGAGACAGAGAGAGAGACAGAGAGAGAGAGAAAGACAGAGAGAGAGACAGAGAACATGAAGGGTTCTATGCTATTCCATCAGCCCAGAGAAGTGCTGAGGGCTGGGGAGTGATGAATTCAGGCCTTCACTGGTTTTCTTAGGATGCGTCCCAAATGGCACCCTATTCCCTATACAGTTCACTACTTTTGATCAGAGCCCTATGGGATTCCCTATGGGCTATGGTCAAAAGTAGTTCACTAAATAGGTAATAGGGTGTCATTTGGAACTCTAGCTCTCCCTGACTTTGATGAACAACAACCATATGTTTCCCAACTGAGGATGCCCAGAGCAGAAGCAATGGCAGCAGGCTAGGACACAAACCATGTATTGTTTTAAGGCCTAGTCAGTCTCGCCAACCAAGCACCAATCTAAACATCACGTTGGCTTCCTTGCTAGTGATAAAACAATTATGACATGCCATTAAATGTCTCTTTCCTTCCAAACAGTAGACTGTTGAGGTGTATACTTTTGGTACTGTTCCATTGGTTCATTTGGTTCCAAATTGGTTAAAGGTGAAAAAAAAGGCTTCTTGACAGCTTTTACCCCAAGCCATACGACTCTTGAACAGTTCATCAAATGACTACCCGGACTATTTACATTGTCCCCAACCCCAACCCTCATTTTTACACTGCTGCTTCTCTCTGTTCATTATCCATGCGTAGTTACTTTACCTACATGTACATAATAAAGACAGGAAAGGGGGATACCTAGTCAGTTGTCCAACTGAATGTATTCAACTGTAATGTGTCTTTCATTTTGAATTTGTCAATCAAGTGCCTCTTAAGTATTTGAAAGTATATGACATTTTTTTGAAAATATCTAAACTGAATGTATTCAACTGTAATGTTGTCAGGCTTGACTCTTCTACTAGAAACTAGGTTTCTGTAGCTCAGTTGAATAATAGTAGAGCATGGCGCTTGGTAAGCAAGGAGCTCAGGGTAGTGGGTTCGATTCCCGGGACCACCCATCATCATGTAGAATGTATGCACACATGCACACGTAAGTTGCTTTGGATAAAAGCGTCTGCTAAATGGCATATATTATATATATATATTATATATTAGAAACAGTGGCACCTTTTGAGGAACGTTGCCTTTTAGTGTGTTGATTGTGTAAGACCTGAGATGGATTATGAGAGGATGTTGTCATGGTTTAATGTGATGGGCAGAGAGACAATGTTCCCTTTCCTCAGATGAGTCAGGTGATTTTTAATCCATGTTGTCAGACTAAGCCTACAGGGCATCATGTGACAAGGCCCATAACTATTGCTAACAACACTCTGTTGACCAACCAGGAATCAAACCCTGGTATCCAGGATGAATGTGTTAGCTCGTCACGCTAAAGCCTAGGCATTAGCATGGAGAGATCATTTTTCTCATATACAGCACTTTAGGATCATAGAATTGAGGCTTTGATTTGTTCTCTTCTCTCCAGGCCCCTCTAAACTAGTGCAGTGATATCCAGGCCCCTCTAAACTAGTGCAGTGATATCCAGGCCCCTCTAAACTAGTGCAGTGATATCCAGGCCCCTCTAAACTAGTGCAGTGATATCCAGGCCCCTCTAAAGTAGTGCAGTGATATCCAGGCCCCTCTAAAGTAGTGCAGTGATATCCAGGCCCCTCTAAACTAGTGCAGTGATATCCAGGCCCCTCTAAAGTAGTGCAGTGATATCCAGGCCCCTCTAAAGTAGTGCAGTGATATCCAGGCCCCTCTAAACTAGTGCAGTGATATCCAGGCCCCTCTAAACTAGTGCAGTGATATATCTAAACCAGGTCCCTCTAAAGTAGTGCAGTGATCTCCAGGCCCCTCTAAAGTAGTGCAGTGATATCCAGGTCCCTCTAAAGTAATGAGGTGATGTTCAGGCCCCTTTAAAGTAATGCAGTGATATCCAGGCCATTCTAAAGTAATGCAGTGATATCCAGGCCTCTCTAAAGTAATGCAGTGATCTCCAGGCCCCTCTAAATGAATGCAGTGATATCCAGGCCCCTCTAAAGTAATGCAGTGATATCCAGGCCCCTCTAAAGTAATGCAGTGATCTCCAGGACCCTCTAAAGTAATGCAGTGATATCCAGGCCTCTCTAAAGTAATGCAGTGATCTCCAGGCCCCTCTAAATTAATGCAGTGATCTCCAGGACCCTCTAAAGTAATGCAGTGGCCCCTCTAAGGTAATGCAGTGATTTATTTTTTATTATAGGAAAAAAGTCTCTCCTCACCAAAACACAATCAGTCAGAGAAAAATAATATTTGGCATAGACTCCTAAGGTAAACATTACTCCCTCTCATACAGTAAATACATAGAGTTAAATCAATAACACTCCATCATACTATAGGACGACGTCATCACATATTGTCATGCCTCCTCCCGCTCTCCCTCTCTGGCGCTCAAGGGCGCCAGGCTGCCCTTCACTATCTGTCACCATTATGATGCACATCAGCGCTCATTGGACTCACCCTTGGGCCCCCTCACCTTGTTGATTGACCCGTCTATATCTGTCTGTTTCTCCGTTGGTTCCCCATGTCAGCATTCATGTTGTTATGTTTTCTCTTGTGCAGACACTGTCCGTGTTCTGTTCCTGTCTGTGTTCTGTTCCTGTCCGTGTTCTGTTCCTGTCTGTGTTCTGTTCCTGTCTGTGTTCTGTTCCTGTCTGTGTTCTGTTCCTGTCCGTGTTCTGTTCCTGTCCGTGTTCTGTTCCTGTCCGTGTTCTGTTCCTGTCCGTGTTCTGTTCCTGTCTGTGTTCTGTTCCTGTCCGTGTTCTGTTCTTGTCCGTGTTCTGTTCCTGTCTGTGTTCTGTTCCTGTGCGTGTTCTGTTCCTGTCTGTGTTCTGTTCCTGTCCGTGTTCTGTTCCTGTCTGTGTTTTCATTAAATGTTCACTCATTGTACTTGCTTCTCGTCTCCAGTGTCTGTCCTTACACATACTGTACATTACCAATACATACACTTATTTAACCTTTATTTATAAGCTTCAAAATAATCTCAATTCAGACCAGGGTCTCTTTTTCAATGGTGTCCAGTGTTACAACTATCAGCAATCCAAACAGATTAAACAGAAACAAACTACAGACTTAAATGTTAATGAATGGTAGAAAGCCGTACTCATACAGTTAACACATAACGAATGTACTCATACAGTTAACACATAATGAATGTACTCATACAGTTAACACATAACGAATGTACTCATACAGTTAACACATAATGAATGTACTCATACAGTTAACACATAATGAATGGTAGAGAAAGCCGTACTCATACAGTTAACACATAATGAATGGTAGAGAAAGCCGTACTCATACAGTTAACACATAACGAATGTACTCATACAGTTAACACATAATGAATGTACTCATACAGTTAACACATAATGAATGGTAGCGAAAGCCGTACTCATACAGTTAGCACATAATGAATGGTAGAGAAAGCTGTACTCATACAGTTAACACATAACGAATGTACTCATACAGTTAACACATAATGAATGGTAAGGAAAGCTGTACTCATACAGTTAACACATAATGAATGTACTCATACAGTTAACACATAATGAATGTACTCATACAGTTAACACATAATGAATGGTAGAGAAAGCTGTACTCATACAGTTAACACATAATGAATGTACTCATACAGTTAACACATAATGAATGTACTCATACAGTTAACACATAATGCATGTACTCATACAGTTAACACATAATGAATGGTAGAGAAAGCTGTACTCATACAGTTAACACATAATGAATGTACTCATACAGATAACACATAATGAATGGTAAGGAAAGCCGTACTCATACAGTTAACACATAATGAATGTACTCATACAGTTCACACATAATGAATGGTAGAGAAAGCTGTACTCATACAGTTAACACCTAATGAATGTACTCATACAGTTAACACATAATGAATGGTAGAGAAAGCTGTACTCATACAGTTAACACATAATGAATGGTAGAGAAAGCTGTACTCATACAGTTAACACATAATGAATGTACTCATACAGTTAACATATAATGAATGTACTCATACAGTTAACACATAATGAATGTACTCGTACAGTTAACACATAATGAATGTACTCATACAGTTAACACATAATGAATGGTAAAGAAAGCCGTACTCATACAGTTAACACATAATGAAAGGTAAAGAAAGCTGTACTCATACAGTTAACACATAATGAATGTACTCATACAGTTAACACATAATGAATGTACTCGTACAGTTAACACATAATGAATGTACTCATACAGTTCACACATGATGAATGTACTCATACAGTTAACACATAATGAATGTACTCATACAGTTCACACATAATGAATGGTAAGGAAAGCCGTACTCATACAGTTAACACAATGAATGTACTCATACAGTTCACACATAATGAATGGTAGAAAGCCGTACTCATACAGTTAACACATAATGAATGTACTCATACAGTTAACACATAATGAATGGTAGAGAAAGCCGTACTCATACAGTTAACACATAATGAATGTACTCATACAGTTAACACATAATGAATGTACTCATACAGTTCACACATAATGAATGGCAAGGAAAGCCGTACTCATATAGTTAATACAATGAATGTACTCATACAGTTCACACATAATGAATGGTAGAGAAAGCCATACTCATACAGTTAACAGATAATGAATGTACTCATACAGTTAACACATAATGAATGGTAGAGAAAGCCGTACTCATACAGTTAACACATAATGAATGTACTCATACAGTTAACACATAATGAATGGTAGAGAAAGCCGTACTCATATAGTTAATACAATGAATGTACTCATACAGTTCACACATAATGAATGGTAGAGAAAGCCATACTCATACAGTTAACAGATAATGAATGTACTCATACAGTTAACACATAATGAATGGTAGAGAAAGCCGTACTCATACAGTTAACACATAATGAATGTACTCATACAGTTAACACATAATGAATGGTAGAGAAAGCCGTACTCATACAGTTAACACATAATGAATGTACTCATACAGTTAACACAATGAATGTACTCATACAGTTAACACATAATGAATGGTAGAAAGCCGTACTCATACAGTTAACACATAATGAATGTACTCATACAGTTAACACATAATGAATGGTAGAAAGCATAATGACTGTACTCATACAGTTAACACATAATGAATGTACTCATACAGTTAACACATAATGAATAGTAGAGAAAGCCATACTCATACAGTTAACACATAATGAATGTACTCATACAGTTAACACATAATGAATGTACTCATACAGTTAACACATAATGAATGGTAAAGAAAGCTGTACTCATACAGTTAACACATAATGAATGTACTCATACAGTTAACACATAATGAATGGTAAAGAAAGCTGTACTCATACAGTTAACACATAATGACTGTACTCATACAGTTAACACATAATGAATGTACTCATACAGTTAACACATAATGTCCCTTTCATGTATTGCCATTTGTCCTAATGAAGATTGAGAGCCAAATTCCTTATCCCATAATTGGATAAGCATATTATTTGTTTAAAGCACGAGCCTGCTGAAAAGAGCACAATTGAGAGTAATAACATGTCTTGATATTTAGTTTCCCCGGGTCCTGTTGCTAAGAAGATGATGTGGTTTAGGGATTATTTAGACAGGTTTCACTGAATCAACCCCTTCCAATGTCTTGTAGGATTACTACTATACTGTATCGCCCCAAACCCGGAGACAGTGGGAGTGGATCGTGAGTAATGGGTACTAATGCCCTTTGAACTCTTTAAGGAAAGCACCTTACTATGCTTTGAGGTGGCCTGGCCGGTTGCTCACCATCACATTTTCCACAATGATATCCCTGGCTAGCTCCTCTCCTCCTCCACTAGAGTCACGTTCTGGTCAGGGGCTTCCTTTCAACTATAATCACTCTTTTCACTGAGACTCCATTATCGCTGACTAATCAGAGATGTGGGAGAGCTGCATGCAGCTCGCTGCAGAGAGAATGGATCCATTGACTAAAGGGCAGTTAGTTACTGTAAGACGTTGTGCTGTTGAGTGTTTGACTGTTTTTGCGTGTCTGCTACGTCCCCGAAGAGTTATCTTCTCCAAATGAAACATGTGGTCTTTAGTGTGAGAAGATTAAGATGACGATAGACTACACCCCTACTCTTCCTCCGCCTCCTCCTCCGCCCTCTCCTCATGGCTTGTTTTTAGCGTTTCCCAGGCGACAGATCAGAGAACAGCTCACCATAGTGCAGAATAGCAGACAGGTCACTGTGATGGGAAGGGAGTGAGTTGGCAGGAACACAACACAACTTGAATACTATTATGAAGATTAAAGTGAAAGGATCAGGTCTGTAATAACTGTAGTCACGCCCCCTCAACACAGCAACATTCTACTGATTTATCAGAGTCTATTGGCAAGTATTTTGTTCGTGTTGTAAACAATGTTTTGAATGGCCGTGTGTATCATTACACCATATTTTCATACTGATTTTATGTAATTTTAGGATGATTTGCAATCCTGAAACTCCACAAATCACAATGTTGTTGTTCCTAAAGTTGCAAATCCAAGTGAGTTGTCACTAATGACTTACATAAATCCTGGATTGTTGATGCTTTGTATTGGCCAATGAGAGGCTTTGAAACCACCGGTCGGCCATATTGGCTCTCCCCAGAAGAAGCAGTCCTCCATAAGAATTAATGGAATTCTACAGTATTTCAATTAAGTGTTTCAATGACAAAATTATATGTATTTATGTATTGTGTTGTTGTAGTGCGCTTAGTAACATTTATTTTATTTTTTTAAATACACTTTTTATATATGTTTTTTATTGAAAAAAAAGTTTCTCACATATCTAATGTAAAAGTATGCATTAGGGTGTCTGTAATATAATAAATGTGTCAAAAACAAATGTCCACGTTAAATGCATTTGTATAGCTTCCAAAATATTTTTTTACAACAGTGGGGGAGTGCGAAGATGGACGTGCGGAGGCTTCAAACATCTCCTCCTGTCAGTTATCTAGTGTACATATACATCACTGGTTGACACCATGCAATATGACTTGGTTTACTTTTGTAGCCCTGCCTCGAAGGTTTCCTTTGAAGTGACTGGAGCCATTTGAGCCATGATGGAGTCACGGTCGCATTGCTTCATTACTGTATGGTAGGCCCTGAGAGGTCACAGAGTTAATCAATGCCCCCTACGACAGACAGGAAGTCACAATACTGCTCTTTACTGCTTCTCTTCCACCCTGTAGTCACTCTCCTCAGCTTCAAAGAGAAGCTTTATTACCACTACAGCAGTAAGGGCAGTCTACAGACTGACTGTTCATGACTGTGGTTGTCTGTCATTGGCAGGACAGGACACGGTGATATGCAACTCAACAGGTTAAAGGGATGTATCAAGCAATGTTCCCACAAAAATGTTTTGGCACCGAGAAAAGGTCTTGAGACAGGAAACGTTCATTTTGCCGCCAGCGTTCTGTGTAACTTCTGGCGTGTGTTAACTGTGAACACTGAGGCTGTACCTGCTTGAAGTTTCAGTTTCAGACAGTGGCCAATAGGCTATTGTAGCTATCAGAGCAGGTAGGGCTATCAGAGTGGCTTATCAACAAAACCAATGGAGAAAATGCCATAACATTTCTGCATGGATATAGCTATTGACCTTTGTGATATTGTCTACAATAGTCAATATGTGGTGTTCAATGTAGGCTTACAGTCTAAGAGACTTTTTCAAACCTGATGCATGGTTTAACCATTTCATGACTGATGTTAACGTTGTCCAAAAGCTCACATCCGTTTATAAAAATAAGAAATGATCTAAAACAATTGGCTAAATAGATGACTGACAAATGTGATTATATTGTGTTACATGATGCAAGAAACTACTTTACAAAAAAATGCAATACATTGTTATCATTATTATTACTACCATATTTAAGAGTCTCAAAATAAGACACTGCCCCTTTAAGAAAAAAAACAAATCTGATTCTGAACACAGGAGGCATGTTAACACCAGGTGTAAATGGGGTGGTGATCTCCTGAGTCTTCTCTCTAGCTCCTTACCGCCCCATGCTGGGAGGCTCCATAGCTCTATTCATCACCACGGCTTCTTGCGCCATCAAACTGCCTCCATTGTCTCCAGTGATTTTGCACAGAGCTCCACACGTTTCCCACATTTACATTTGATAGTTGTTACGAATCCCTTTTGGCCCGGCAGTCTAGGGGGGGGGGGTAATGAGACCCGTAACATAACTCATGCAAATTATAAATTGTGACAAAGTAAAAGTGAGAACGAAATAACCATGACAACTGAAATCTACGTCAAACTCAGGGTTTATTTGTAAACACAGTAACGGGGGGGCTGAGCTGGACCCAAGGAAAGAAACAATAAGTATTCAAAAACACCCCTAAGCTAGACTAGCCTATTTCAACACCAGCTAACTAACTAACCAAAAATACAATGGGTGGTCCGCCCAGTTCTAACTAGTGTATCAACAAAGTCTACCTACGGGTAGTGTATGGCCATGGGGGACATGTCTTGGTTTCCCCTTTTCCCACCAGCAAACAAACAAACACCATAACCAAAACAATACTCACAGGTGAGGACAAAGTGCTATGGAGGAGCTCAAACAAAAGAGAGGTCAATACACAAAGAGAGAGTGAAACACAGAGACCTACAGACATGGCATTTACAGAGAGATTGAGCTCTACAGCAAACAACTGATGGGGTTTTTAAACCAAGGGAAAGGAATTGTGATTGGGTAGGAAACAGGAGGAGGTGTGTCTTCTGATTGATGATTGATTGTTGACTGATTGGGGAGTGATGATCTTCACCTGTGAGGGGAGAAGGAGAGAAAAGAACACAGGATACCCACACACACAGGCACAGGATATCTGTATCCGTAACAATAGTGAAAAAGGAAGAGAGAGCGTGACGTGTTGACTTCATTATCACTCCCCTGACCTGCAACTCTCTCTAGAAGCCTTCCTAGAACAACCAGACAGTCAAAGGGTCGCCTTTCCACCCTCAGGGGCTCTCAGCCTCTCGTCTCAGACCCAGCTGGACATGGGATCAAATAGTATACATTTTCCTTCAAATTGAGTGTTTGCCACGAGTCTTCCTGGAGTGCCAGATTGGGTGGGGTTTTGACTTTGGACCAGATTCTGCTTGACTTTAGGTTCAGCATGTTCAACAGGCTAAAGGGGCCAAAGCCTTTGAAGAACAGGCAGGCGAGTCGTGGAACACCCCTATTAAACGACCATCGGTCACCATCGGCATCGGTTTGGTGTAACTGACAGCTGTGGCATCGAGTGGTGACTCCTGGGTGAAATAAACCTGCCCACACTGGCCTCTTCCTGCCTTACCGGTTCACATCTCACTAGAGACCCTGACGCATCTGAGAGGGATGAAACAACCACACATCATGAAGTTATGTATCTACACTCTTAGGGGGGGGTGCTCTATAGAACCTTTTGTTTAGAACCCCAGTATTAGAGACCATGATGTTTAGAACCCCAGTATTAGAGCCCATGATGTTTAGAACCCCAGTATTAGAGACTATGATGTTTAGAACCCCAGTATTAAAGACCATGATGTTTAGAACCCCAGTATTAGAGCCCATGATGTTTAGAACCCCAGTATTAGAGACTATGATGTTTAGAACCCCAGTATTAGAGACCATGATGTTTAGAACCCCAGTATTAGAGGCTATGATGTTTAGAACCCCAGTATTAGAGGACATAATGTTTGATACCCCAGTATTAGAGGACATAATGTTTGATACCCCAGTATTAGAGACCATGATGTTTAGAACCCCAGTATTAGAGACCATGATGTTTAGAACCCCAGTATTAGAGACCATGATGTTTAGAACCCCAGTATTAGAGGCCATGATGTTTAGAACCCCAGTATTAGAGTCTATGATGTTTGAGATGGGTTCCTGTTTCCTACTAATGAGTACACAGATTTAAAACGAAGGTCTTGACCACTTCCCTGAAGCAATAAAGTACATATGATAAATTATGTTGATGGTGATCACTATTCGGCCAATCCTTTAACTTCCTCTCAAACATGTTCTCTTAGTAATGCATTGATATCAATGAGAGAATATCAGTGAAAATTAGACTTGAGTGGATGTTAAGATTCACCCCTCTGACATCATATGAGGACATATGGACATATGAGGACATGGACATATGAGGATATGGACATATGAAGAGATGACAGATGAGGACATGGACATATGAGGACATGGACAATGCCATCGACATAAAATTAGGAAATAATTTTAGGTAAAGTTTTTTATTTTCTTTGGAATGTCTTATGCTCTGACTCAGTATCCATGATAAAATATAATATATAAAAAATGTAAAAAATAAATCAAATAAATATATATATTTAGACACGCCTACTCATTCAAGGGTTTTCTTGAAAACTTTTGACTGGTATTGTATATACACTGTACTACATTTTTAATTGAACCTTTGTTTAACAAGGCAAGTAAGTTAAGAACAAATTCTTATTTACAATGACGGCCGACCCTGGCCAAACCCGGAAGACGCTGGGCCAAATGTGCACCACCCTGTGGGACTCCCAATCACGGCCGGATGTGATACAGCCTGGATTCGAACCAGGTACTGCAGTGATGCCTCTTGCACTGAGAAGCAGAGTCTTAGACCAAAAATAATTGACTATACACCAGTACCAGTCAAAAGTTTGGACACATCTAGTCATTCAAGGATTTTCTTTTATTGTTACTATTTTCTACATTGTAGAATAATAGTGAAGACATCAAAACTATGAAATAACACATATGGAATCATGTAGTAACCAGATTTTTTTTTTTAACAAATCAACATATTTGAGATTCTTCAAAGTAGCCACCCTTTGCCTTGATGACAGCTTTGCGCACTCCTTGTGCTGAACACGATGAAAACCACTAAGAAATGAAACCCTGCCATTACATATTACCAGATATTTCAAAGGATCCATTTGAATTTCTTTCTTACTCTCCATCCAGACGCACATTCTATTACCCACCGACGTCATGTTTTTGGAAATACGTAAACAGTGGAGCCCGACTGCCGCCGTGGTAACGCAATTATTACACAGGGGATCTGCTGTGTGATTCCCCAACAGTAAGTATGAACATATGAGCTTTTAAACCCCGTCCAAGCATACTGCAGTGCTCTGCTCACCCAACTCTGGATGCATCACCCAAACGCCACCCTATTCTCTATATAGTGCACTACGTTTGACCAGAGCCCATAGGGAACATATCGGGAATAGGGTTCCGTTTGGGACGCATAAAGGTTTGTTTGTGTTTGTGTTCAGGCTCAGAGAGGGACAGACAACTCCAGTTTTAAACACCGCAGGACCAAAACAAAGCCGTTTTGCCACAGTGAAAATAAACCTCCGCCTCCTAGCTATTTCTGTAGGAAGACACATGACTACACAGTTTACACTGGGAAGTTAAACCTCCACCTCCTAGTTATTTCTGTAGGAAGACACATGACTACACAGTTTACACTGGGAAGTTAAACCTCCACCTCCTAGCTATTTCTGTAGGAAAACACATGACTACACAGTTTACACTGGGAAGTTAAACCTCCACCTCCTAGTTATTTCTGTAGGAAAACACATGACTACACAGGGAAGTTAAACCTCCGCCTCCTAGTTATTTCTGTAGGAAGACACATGACTACACAGGGAAGTTAAACCTCCACCTCCTAGTTATTTCTGTAGGAAAACACATGACTACACAGGGAAGTTAAACCTCCACCTCCTAGTTATTTCTGTAGGAAGACACATGACTACACAGTTTACACTGGGAAGTTAAACCTCCACCTCCTAGTTATTTCTGTAGGAAGACACATGACTACACTGGGAAGTTAAACCTCCACCTCCTAGTTATTTCTGTAGGAAGACACATGACTACACAGTTTACACTGGGAAGTTAAACCTCCACCTCCTAGTTATTTCTGTAGGAAGACACATGACTACACAGTTTACACTGGGAAGTTAAACCTCCACCTCCTAGCTATTTCTGTAGGAAAACACATGACTACACAGTTTACACTGGGAAGTTAAACCTCCACCTCCTAGTTATTTCTGTAGGAAGACACATGACTACACAGGGAAGTTAAACCTCCACCTCCTAGTTATTTCTGTAGGAAGACACATGACTACACAGTTTACACTGGGAAGTTAAACCTCCACCTCCTAGTTATTTCTGTAGGAAGACACATGACTACACAGGGAAGTTAAACCTCCACCTCCTAGTTATTTCTGTAGGAAGACACATGACTACACAGTTTACACTGGGAAGTTAAACCTCCACCTCCTAGCTATTTCTGTAGGAAGACACATGACTACACAGGGAAGTTAAACCTCCACCTCCTAGTTATTTCTGTAGGAAGACACATGACTACACAGTTTACACTGGGAAGTTAAACCTCCACCTCTAGTTATTTCTGTAGGAAGACACATGACTGGGAAGTTAAACCTCCACCTCCTAGTTATTTCTGTAGGAAGACACATGACTACACAGTTTACAGGGAAGTTAAACCTCCACCTCCTAGCTATTTCTGTAGGAAGACACATGACTACACAGGGAAGTTAAACCTCCACCTCCTAGTTATTTCTGTAGGAAGACACATGACTACACAGGGAAGTTAAACCTCCACCTCCTAGTTATTTCTGTAGGAAGAGACATGACTACACAGTTTACACTGGGAAGTTAAACCTCCACCTCCTAGTTATTTCTGTAGGAAGACACATGACTACACAGGGAAGTTAAACCTCCACCTCCTAGTTATTTCTGTAGGAAGACACATGACTACACAGTTTACACTGGGAAGTTAAACCTCCACCTCCTAGTTATTTCTGTAGGAAGACACATGACTACACAGTTTACACTGGGAAGTTAAACCTCCACCTCCTAGTTATTTCTGTAGGAAGACACATGACTACACAGGGAAGTTAAGAACCCCAGTATTAGGCCAGCATACCATTACACAAGCACGCACGCACGCACGCACCCACACACACACACACACACACACACACACACACACACACACACACACACACACACACACACACACACACACACACACACACACACACACACACACACACACACACACACACACACACACACACACACACACACACACACACACACACACACACACACACACACACACACACACACACACAGCCAGGATGCCACTCTTCACCCCAGCTGGAATGGTTTAACAGCACGATCAAACAATGTCCAAGAGAGCACCTTTTTGTCTTGTACGATCACTCCCTTCCAGGTTGGCGTTGGGATCTCTGTGTGGATGTGTGGCTGAATAATGTGTTCTGGTTCTACGTCACCGTGGGATTAGGGATAATGTATTCTTCCCTTCCTCTATGGACAGGCCTCAATGTTTTTCAAAACATGGTAGTGGTCATACATCTTTGAGGGACGGGATGCTCGTTGGTAACACAGAACAGGATTCTATGTCCATTGGGGAGTATTCTTCCTATTCGTCTTGTTTTTCCCAACATAGAAGTGGCCATACGTCTTTCAGAGAGATGGATCAAATCAGTACGTGAATGAATGCGCAGTACTGTCTTCTGAAATAATTCTCATTCTCATGTGGGTTGGTAACACTGGATTTACCCTACAAAAACAATATGTATTGGGTTTGTCATCTACATGTTGCGGAAATGTGTTTTCAATGTAGTGAATTATGTTTGTACTTACATGTAACAAAGGAGATACAGACCTCTTATATTCATGGTATCGTGTACCGCAGAAAGACATTTAGAGGTTCAGAGAACTGCACGGTGGAGTCTGCTCTGTGTCCTTTCACATTGCTCGTTGATGGGGAACACATTTAGTCAAACCAAACTGGGTATATATTCTACACAGCCTTTGAGGCACATCCTGGTTCCTATACACCCTGGGGAACATCTCTGGTCTCATCGATTATTGTGCTATAGCGCAAAGAAAGAAGCTATTGTTTAACCCACTTAGCTATATGGCCGTGCTGCATGAGCTGCAGAGGAAGCATCTGACTCCTAGCGGTGCCTCTTCTTGAAGATCACTTTGAAGTCATTCACAGCGTCGGTCCCTATCAAACCAATTACAGTACTTTCTTACCTCACGATGCAGCCTGTTGCTGCAAGACAAACTGTGTGGACTGAAGTCATTCACAGCGTCGGTCCCTATCAAACCAATTACAGTACTTTCTTACCTCACGATGCAGCCTGTTGCTGCAAGACAAACTGTGTGGACTGAAGTCATTCACAGCGTCGGTCGGTTCCTATCAAACCCATTACAGTACTTTATTACCTCACGATGCAGCCTGTTGCTGCAAGACAAACTGTGTGGACTGAAGTCATTCACAGCGTCGGTCGGTTCCTATCAAACCCATTACAGTACTTTATTACCTCACGATGCAGCCTGTTGCTGCAAGACAAACTGTGTGGACTGAAGTCATTCAAGGAAGATGTGCTGCAAGTTGTTGGGGATCAGTGTTGGATTTAGAGGAAATAAATGATTGTTAGCTGTCAGTCAGTCAGTTACACAGTATCATATGATTTATTCAGAGTGACTAAAGGGGACGCATGGATTGGCTGTAGATATTTTAATAGTGTGTACAACTGTAGGAACCTGGAGAGTAGGGTTGACTGTGGGGGACAAGTAGAACAATCATCTTTTAATAGTGTGTACAACTGTAGGAACCTGGAGAGTAGGGTTGACTGTGGGGGACAAGTAGAACAATCATCTTTTAATAGTGTGTACAACTGTAGGAACCTGGAGAGTAGGGTTGACTGTGGGGGACAAGTACAACAATCATTGGCAGTAGCTTCCCATGTCACTCCGTTCACTACTCCAAATGTCTGACTGAGCATAAAATACTGTATGCTACATACACCACTCCCACTTGTGGACATGAGAGACACTCAGACATCAGACGACTGAGGCTGGTGCTGTGTACCAAATGCCACCCTATTTCCTATATAGTGCATTACGTGACATTAGTAGGATCTGCTAAGTTGGCCTGGAGGCCAGTAAATGGCTGCCATATATAAGAAAATAAACATTGTTGTTTGTAAAAACATTGCCAACGGTGTCAATCAAATCATCTCCCGTTCAAAAAGACTGGTATTTCAAAATGGAAACCCACTGGACACAGACGTCAGTTCACGTCTAGTTTTGATATTTTTTTAGTTAAGTTGTAAACTAACGTGACTTTAACGTGAAATAAAAACAAATCATGTCATTGGATGGAGGTTAAAAGTTGTGTGAAAAATTTTCAAAATGCCATTACGCTGATTAATCTTTTCTAATCTAATTCATTTTCCATGTTGATTCAAATTCGTCACATAGATTTTTTGGGTTAAAATGACGTGGAAAGAATGTTTATTCAACCAGTTTTTGCCCAGTGGGAAATAACCCCTCAATTCCACGACCATGATCCTTCCACACAGCACAGTGCCTGTAAAGTTTAAACCCCTTGCCAGATCCTCCCTCCTCCAGTCTAGTAACAGTAACACCCCAACATCCAACAACAGTGAGGTCTGTGTTAGAGTGAGGCCTGTGTCTGCGAGAGAGAGAGAGAGAGAGAGAGAGAGAGAGAGAGAGAGAGAGAGGGAGAGAGACAGAGAGAGAGAGAGAGAGAGAGAGAGAGAGAGAGAGAGAGAGAGAGAGACAGAGAGAGAGAGAGAGAGAGAGAGAGAGAGAGAGAGAGAGAGAGACAGAGAGGGAGAGAGAGAGAGAGAGAGAGAGAGAGAGAGAGAGAGAGAGAGAGAGAGAGAGAGAGAGAGAGAGAGAGAGAGAGAGAGAGAGAGAGAGAGAAAGAGACTGTGGGATTACTACATGGCTCTGCAGGGCCAGGCGCATGGAGCTCAATGATGATGTCACTGGGGAACAGGGCATGGTAGTCGCCGGGCCAACGAGGGTGGGTCCTTCAGGAGCCCCGGTCGGACCAAGTCAGTCAGCTGTGAGTGTGTGTGTGTCGGGTACCTGTCTGCTGACACCATTCACCCATATCCTGACATCATCAGAGCAGCTCAGAGAATAATGAAATACGGGGAAACTCCCTCTAATAAGTCAAAACAATGACCCCTTTTAATCTCTCCTCCCTTATGTTTTGTGAGAAAGAGACACACAGGACTTTTGGCTAGAATGAAAGGAGGAGATGTTAGTAGCATGTAGACATTGGAGGACAACTCAAGTTGTTTAGAACACAAACACCCTGAGGTGTGTACTGTTAGAAAGGATGACGTCAAAGGCTCAGTTTCTTTAAAAATACTAAATCAAACGTGTTGAACTCTCTAGAGACTACCACCAAGTAAAAAACGTTTATATTCAAGTTGAGTGATCTTGGTGGTAGGCTATCTCTTTACATTTGTTGAAAAAAACCCAATCGCTACTTGTCATGGTTGGATACCCAGTGTCTGAGGATTAGATTGGATACCCAGAGTCTGAGGACTAGATTGGATACCCAGTGTCTGCTCAGACTAGATTGGATACCCAGTGTCTGCTCAGACTAGATTGGATACCCAGTGTCTGCTCAGACTAGATTGGATACCCAGAATCTGAGGACTAGATTGGATACCCAGTGTCTGCTCAGACTAGATTGGATACCCAGTGTCTGCTCAGACTAGATTGGATACCCAGAGTCTGAGGACTAGATTGGATACCCAGTGTCTGCTCAGACTAGATTGGATACCCAGTGTCTGCTCAGACTAGATTGGATACCCAGAATCTGAGGACTAGATTGGATACCCAGTGTCTGCTCAGACTAGATTGGATACCCAGTGTCTGCTCAGACTAGATTGGATACCCAGTGTCTGCTCAGACTAGATTGGATACCCAGTGTCTGCTCAGACTAGATTGGATACCCAGTGTCTGCTCAGACTAGATTGGATACCCAGTGTCTGAGGACTAGATTGGATACCCAGTGTCTGAGGACTAGATTGGATACCCAGTGTCTGAGGACTAGATTGGATACCCAGAGTCTGAGGACTAGATTGGATACCCAGTGTCTGCTCAGACTAGATTGGATACCCAGTGTCTGAGGACTAGATTGGATACCCAGTGTCTGCTCAGACTAGATTGGATACCCAGTGTCTGAGGACTAGATTGGATACCCAGTGTCTGAGGACTAGATTGGATAACCAGAGTCTGAGGACTAGATTGGATACCCAGTGTCTGAGGACTAGATTGGATACCCAGTGTCTGAGGACTAGATTGGATACCCAGTGTCTGAGGACTAGATTGGATACCCAGTGTCTGAGGACTAGATTGGATACCCAGTGTCTGAGGACTAGATTGGATACCCAGTGTCTGAGGACTAGATTGGATACTCAGAGTCTGAGGACTAGATTGGATACCCAGTGTCTGAGGACTAGATTGGATACCCAGTGTCTGCTCAGACTAGATTGGATACCCAGAGTCTGAGGACTAGATTGGATACCCAGAGTCTGAGGACTAGATTGGATACCCAGTGTCTGAGGACTAGATTGGATGCCCAGAGTCTGAGGACTAGATTGGATACCCAGTGTCTGAGGACTAGATTGGATACCCAGTGTCTGCTCAGACTAGATTGGATACCCAGAGTCTGAGGACTAGATTGGATACCCAGAGTCTGAGGACTAGATTGGATACCCAGTGTACCCAGTGTCTGATGACTAGATTGGATACCCAGTGTACCCAGTGTCTGATGACTAGATTGGATACCCAGTGTCTGAGGACTAGATTGGATACCCAGTGTCTGAGGACTAGATTGGATACCCAGAGTCTGAGGACTAGATTGGATACCCAGTGTCTGAGGACTAGATTGGATACCCAGTGTCTGATGACTAGATTGGATACCCAGTGTCTGAGGACTAGATTGGATACCCAGTGTCTGAGGACTAGATTGGATACCCAGAGTCTGAGGACTAGATTGGATACCCAGTGTCTGAGGACTAGATTGGATACCCAGTGTCTGAGGACTAGATTGGATACCCAGAATCTGAGGACTAGATTGGATACCCAGTGTCTGCTCAGACTAGATTGGATACCCAGTGTCTGCTCAGACTAGATTGGATACCCAGTGTCTGCTCAGACTAGATTGGATACCCAGTGTCTGCTCAGACTAGATTGGATACCCAGTGTCTGCTCAGACTAGATTGGATACCCAGTGTCTGAGGACTAGATTGGATACCCAGTGTCTGAGGACTAGATTGGATACCCAGTGTCTGAGGACTAGATTGGATACCCAGAGTCTGAGGACTAGATTGGATACCCAGTGTCTGCTCAGACTAGATTGGATACCCAGTGTCTGAGGACTAGATTGGATACCCAGTGTCTGCTCAGACTAGATTGGATACCCAGTGTCTGAGGACTAGATTGGATACCCAGTGTCTGAGGACTAGATTGGATACCCAGTGTCTGAGGATTAGATTGGATAACCAGAGTCTGAGGACTAGATTGGATACCCAGTGTCTGAGGACTAGATTGGATACCCAGTGTCTGAGGACTAGATTGGATACCCAGAGTCTGAGGACTAGATTGGATACCCAGTGTCTGAGGACTAGATTGGATACCCAGTGTCTGCTCAGACTAGATTGGATACCCAGAGTCTGAGGACTAGATTGGATACCCAGAGTCTGAGGACTAGATTGGATACCCAGTGTCTGAGGACTAGATTGGATGCCCAGAGTCTGAGGACTAGATTGGATACCCAGTGTCTGCTCAGACTAGATTGGATACCCAGTGTCTGAGGACTAGATTGGATACCCAGTGTCTGAGGACTAGATTGGATACCCAGTGTCTGAGGATTAGATTGGATAACCAGAGTCTGAGGACTAGATTGGATACCCAGTGTCTGAGGACTAGATTGGATACCCAGTGTCTGAGGACTAGATTGGATACCCAGAGTCTGAGGACTAGATTGGATACCCAGTGTCTGAGGACTAGATTGGATACCCAGTGTCTGCTCAGACTAGATTGGATACCCAGAGTCTGAGGACTAGATTGGATACCCAGAGTCTGAGGACTAGATTGGATACCCAGTGTCTGAGGACTAGATTGGATGCCCAGAGTCTGAGGACTAGATTGGATACCCAGTGTCTGAGGACTAGATTGGATACCCAGTGTCTGCTCAGACTAGATTGGATACCCAGTGTCTGAGGACTAGATTGGATACCCAGTGTCTGATGACTAGATTGGATACCCAGAGTCTGAGGACTAGATTGGATACCCAGTGTCTGCTCAAACTAGATTGGATACCCAGAGTCTGAGGACTAGATTGGATACCCAGTGTCTGAGGACTAGATTGGATACCCAGTGTCTGATGACTAGATTGGATACCCAGTGTCTGAGGACTAGATTGGATACCCAGTGTCTGAGGACTAGATTGGATACCCAGTGTCTGAGGACTAGATTGGATACCCAGTGTCTGAGGACTAGATTGGATACCCAGTGTCTGAGGACTAGATTGGATACCCAGAGTCTGAGGACTAGATTGGATACCCAGTGTCTGAGGACTAGATTGGATACCCAGTGTCTGAGGACTAGATTGGATACCCAGAGTCTGAGGACTAGATTGGATACCCAGTGTCTGAGGACTAGATTACCAGGATGTATCATCTCAGAACAGAGGCTTCATTGTATAGGTACATTTAGAATAAGTGTTAGGGTCTCTTGACAACTCAACACTGTTGTTAAGTGGACCTGTCATTATTGATATGATCTACTGGATGAGTGGCTGCAGAGAACAGCATATCACTTTCTGACTCAGTGGATGTCAGTGAAGACTAGTAGTACAGAGGCCAGAGAAAACATTGTCGACCTCACGGAGCAGAGCATGACGCTGGTTCAGGGTGGGATCTTGTTAGCGAGCAACACTGGGCTGCTATGGTTTGGACTCCTCGACAACAGAAGCAAAACGAGTTGATTTCATCGTACCGAGTGCTGTCACTCTGTTCCATTATATCAGAGCAACCTATTATTGTTTAACAGGCCCCATGAGATCACAAACAGGGCTGTATTTCTCATGGACACACACACACACACACACACACACACACACACACACACACACACACACACACACACACACACACACACACACACACACACACACACACACACACACACACACACACACACACACACACACACACACACACACACACACACACACACACACACACACACACACACACGTGCCTTCTTGTCTGTATTGGTGAGCTCACTATGAACTGCATCCCATTTTGCGCTGGGCTGGCAGAGCCTATATTAAGACTTTCCAGTAGGCAGGCAGTAAGCTTACAGGCCAGGCCAGGTTTGAGAGGATTATACCTCTAGTTTGGTATTAATCTCTCATGGTTGAGCTAGGGATCTCATGGTTGAGCTAGGGATCTCATGGTTGAGCTAGGGATCTCATGGTTGAGCTAGGGATCTCATGGTTGAGCTCGGAAGCTCATGGTTGAGCTAGGGATCTCATGGTTGAGCTAGGGATCTCATGGTTGAGCTCGGAAGCTCATGGTTGAGCTAGGGATCTCATGGTTGAGCTAGGGATCTCATGGTTGAGCTAGTGATCTCATGGTTGAGCTAGGGATCTCATGGTTAAGCTAGGGATCTCATGGTTGAGCTAGGGATCTCATGGTTAAGCTAGGGATCTCATGGTTGAGCTAGGGATCTCATGGTTGAGCTAGGGATCTCATGGTTTAACTAGGGCTCTCATGGTTGAACTAGGGCTCTCATGGTTTAGCTCTCATGGTTGAACTAGGGCTCTCATGGTTAAGCTAGGGATCTCATGGTTGAGCTAGGGATCTCATGGTTGAGCTCGGAAGCTCATGGTTGAGCTAGGGATCTCATGGTTGAGCTAGGGATCTCATGGTTGAGCTAGTGATCTCATGGTTGAGCTAGGGATCTCATGGTTAAGCTAGGGATCTCATGGTTGAGCTAGGGATCTCATGGTTAAGCTAGGGATCTCATGGTTGAGCTAGGGATCTCATGGTTGAGCTAGGGATCTCATGGTTTAACTAGGGCTCTCATGGTTTAGCTCTCATGGTTGAACTAGGGCTCTCATGGTTGAGCTAGGGATCTCATGGTTTAACTAGGGATCTCATGGTTGAGCTCGGGATCTCATGGTTGAGCTAGGGATCTCATGGTTTAACTAGGGCTCTCATGGTTGAACTAGGGCTCTCATGGTTGAGCTAGGTCTCTCATGGTTTAACTAGGGCTCTCATGGTTGAACTAGGGCTCTCATGGTTGAGCTAGGTCTCTCATGGTTTAACTAGGGCTCTCATGGTTGAACTAGGGCTCTCATGGTTTAGCTCTCATGGTTGAACTAGGGCTCTCATGGTTGAGCTAGGTCTCTCATGGTTTAACTAGGGCTCTCATGGTTGAACTAGGGCTCTCATGGTTTAGCTCTCATGGTTGAACTAGGGCTCTCATGGTTGAACTAGGGCTCTCGTGGTTGAACTAGGGCTCTCATGGTTTAGCTAGGGCGCTCCTGGTTTAGCTAGGGCTCTCATGGTTTAGCTAGGGCTCTCATGGTTGAACTAGGGCTCTCATGGTTTAGCTCTCATGGTTGAACTAGGGCTCTCATGGTTTAGCTAGGGCGCTCATGGTTGAGCTAGGGCTCTCATGGTTGAGCTCATGGTTTAGCTCTCATGGTTTAGCTCTCATGGTTTAGCTCTCATGCTTGAGTTAGGGCGCTCATGGTTTAGCTAGGGCACTCATGGTTGAACTAGGGCTCTCATGGTTTAGCTAGGGCACTCATGGTTGAACTAGGGCTCTCATGGTTGAACTAGGGCTCTCATGGTTGAGCTAGGGCGCTCATGGTTGAGCTCTCATGGTTTAGTTCTCATGGTTGACTTAGGGATCTCATGGTTGAGCTAGGTCTCTCATGGTTTAGCTCTCATGGTTGAACTAGGGCTCTCATGGTTTAGCTCTCATGGTTGAACTAGGGCTCTCATGGTTTAGCTAGGGCACTCATGGTTGAACTAGGGCTCTCATGGTTTAGCTAGGGCTCTCATGGTTGAGCTAGGGCGCTCATGGTTTAGCTAGGGCTCTCATGGTTGAGCTAGGGCGCTCATGGTTGAGCTCTCATGGTTTAGCTCTCATGGTTGACTTAGGGATCTCATGGTTGAGCTAGGTCTCTCATGGTTTAGCTCTCATGGTTGAACTAGGGCTCTCATGGTTTAGCTCTCATGGTTGAACTAGGGCTCTCATGGTTTAGCTAGGGCTCTCATGGTTGAGCTAGGGCGCTCATGGTTTAGCTAGGGCTCTCATGGTTGAACTAGGGCGCTCATGGTTGAACTAGGGCTCTCATGGTTTAGCTAGGGCTCTCATGGTTGAACTAGGGCTCTCATGGTTTAGCTCTCATGGTTGAACTAGGGCTCTCATGGTTTAGCTAGGGCGCTCATGGTTTAGCTAGGGCTCTTTAGCTCTGAGGTTAGTGACTATTGTAGTGGAGTCTATTACATTAAGACAGTTGGAAATAGAGTTGAAACATTCCGTTAACTTTCCCAAAATTGCCCGATTTTCCAGAAATGTGATTGAAGAATCATGTATTTCCTGCTTATTCCAGGATTCTGGGAAATTTCACAACACTAGTTGGAAACAATACAGTGGAAATTTCACCGATCCTGACAGAAGGCACGTTTTAAAAAAATAGTTATTTCTTTAACCTTTATTTAACTAGGAAAGTCTGTTTAAGAACAAATTCTTATTTACAAACCCGAACGACACTGGGCCAATTGTGCGCTTCCCTTTTGGACATCCAATCACAGCTGGTTGTGATACAGCCTGCATCCGAACCAGGGGGTCTGTAGTGACGCCTCTGGCTACTGAGATGCAGTGCCTTAGACCGCTGTGCCGCCCGGGAACGCAGCGGTTGATTCATTACCATATTACTTATACCCTACTTAGGAACACTTTGTGTGAACTTTAGGACACAGCGAAAACAGTCATACCAATAGATTATTTGAGTTACAGCGTAGTTGATCTTTTCCGCGGTCGTTTATTCCAGATTGCTACATTTCTATGACTCTCAATGGGGCTCAACCCTCAGGTAGACGTTGGGTCAGGTTTCTAGGCTGTTAATTACCCATAACCACAATGGTGAAATAAAACGAGATGTACAGGAAACTACTAAGTTATGTTGCGTGGGGGAATTAAATGTGATATTGCAATTCGAAATGAGCTGTGTCCCAAATGGCAACCTATTGCCAAAGTAGTGCACTACTTTTGACCAGGGCACATAGGGATAAATAAAGCAGTTTACTGAATAGGGAGCCAAAAGGGGGCCAATCTGGGACACAGCCATACCTTTGCTTCCAGTGAAAGGTTTTGTGTGTGAGGGGGAGAATAAGCAAACCTGTAGGATTTACACTATGGGGTCACCATGAATCATAGCTGTTACCATGGTGCTCGCTCTATGCTCTACTGAGAGCCATACATCTCCCTATTACCGTGACAACTGCTAACTGATTCTTTCACTTAGCATAGCATTCAACTGAATTAAATCAATTGAAGATACTGTATAGGGAAACAGCACTGTGGGCTCCTTCAGAATTGTTATATTTACTGTATTTTTACAGACAGGTGTGGTTTTGTGTTAATATCCAATGATAATTTTCATGAGCAGTAAAGCTTGAGAAAGTGTAGTTTTATATGGTTCACACCTTAGATGCAGCTTAAACAGCTTAGACACAAACTGAACCTGTAGTGTGGTTCTCATTTATCTGCAATTGGTTAAATTGGGTCTTAGGCAGTGGTAGCTCTGGGGAGAGTTTGGCTCAATAACATGACCGTAGACAGTGGTAGGTCTGGGAGAGTCTGCAGTGGTAGGTCTGTGGAGAGTTTCGCTCAATAACATGACCGTAGACAGTGGTAGGTCTGGAGAGAGTCTGTCTTAATAACATGACCATAGACAGTGGTAGGTCTGGGAGAGTCTGCAGTGGTAGGTCTGGGGAGAGTTTCGCTCAATAACATGACCGTAGACAGTGGTAGGTCTGGAGAGAGTCTGTCTTAATAACATGACCATAGACAGTGGTAGGTCTGGGAGAGTCTGCAGTGGTAGGTCTGGGGAGAGTTTCGCTCAATAACATGACCGTAGACAGTGGTTGGTCTGGGGAGAGTTTGGCTCAATAACATGACCGTAGACAGTGGTAGGTCTGGAGAGAGTCTGTCTTAATAACATGACCATAGACAGTGGTAGGTCTGGAGAGAGTCTGTCTTAATAACATGACCGTAGACAGTGGTAGGTCTGGAGAGAGTCTGTCTTAATAACATGACCATAGACAGTGGTAGGTCTGGGGACAGTCTACAATGGTAGGTCAATGTGGATGCTCCCATATTGTCCTTTTGCTTGTTTGATGGCTCTGTGGAGGTCGTAGCAGGACTTGTTCTTGTCCTCAACCGTAGCCTCTGGGTTGTATGCGATAGCTCTGTGTGCGTTAATCCAGGGCTTTGATTGGGGAAGCAGCAAAACTTCACTGTGGGGATAACATCGACGAAGCATTTCCTGTTGAAGCTGGTGACAGAGGTGGTTAACTAGCCGATGCTATCGGCGGAGTCCCGGAACATATTCTTGTCAGCGCAAGCAAAGCAGTCTTGTAGCATAGCCTCCGATTCGGAGGACTATTTCTGTACGAAGCATGTCACGGATACTTCCTGTTTGAGCTTCTGCTAGTAGACAGGAAGCAGAAGTATAGTATGCTACCAGTTTATTTATTTTACCTTTATTTAACTAGGCAAGTCAGTTAAGAACAAATTCTTATTTCCAATGACGGCCTAGGAACAGTGGGTTAACTGCCTGTTCAGGGGCAGAACGACAGATTTGTACCTTGTCAGGTCGGGGATTTGAACTTGCAACCTTCCGGGTTACTAGTCCAACGCTCTAACCACTAGGCTACCCTGCAGCCCCAAGTGACCGAAGCAAGACAGACAAAATGAAAAAAGTAGGCAAAAGAAACATATATTGTCAAATAAAGTGTATGAATTCACAAACCCAATTCAATTAGACCCCAAGTAAAGTGTATGAATTCACAAACCCAATTCAATTAGACGCCAAATAAAGTGTATGAATTCACAAACCCAATTCAATTAGACCCCAAGTAAAGTGTATGAATTCACAAACCCAATTCAATTAGATGCCAAATAAAGTGTATGAATTCACAAACCCAATTCAATTAGATGCCAAATAAAGTGTATGAATTCACAAACCCAATTCAATTAGACGCCAAATAAAGTGTATGAATTCACAAACCCAATTCAATTAGACCCCAAGTAAAGTGTATGAATTCACAAACCCAATTCAATTAGACCCCAAATAAAGTTTAGAAAGTCCCAAGCCCAACAAAAAAAATGGTCTCAACTCAATAACAAAGCTGAACACGAGCAAATTCCCCTTCAAAGATACAAGCCATCCAATAAAGGTCCAAAATAAAACAGTCAAAAGGATCAATCTCAGCGGATGTTCCAGCCTGGTGGAGATTTCATCCTCCAAAACAATCCACATGCACAAGAATGAGCAACAACTTTGACTTAGAATGGCTAAAAGACTTTTCAAACCAATAGAAAGTCAGCCAGGTACACACCAAACATGTATCAAAACTCTCCTCCGTTTCCTCTTCTTCTTTGTTTTTAATGGTGTTTGCAACAATTATCTGTGCATTCCTCCAACTACTGTACAGGTGGATAATAAAGATCCAAAAATAAGAAAATCCGGTGTAAAAAATTTAAATCATTACAAACTAGCAATAAGATGTTCATTCAACTAAATCAGCCAGCCTTTAATCAGGTCCGTTCACAGACTTTAATCAGGTCCCTACACAGACTTTAATCAGGTCCCTACACAGACTTTAATCAGGTCCCTACACAGACTTCAATCAGGTCCCAACACAGACTTTAATCAGGTCCCTACACAGACTTTAATCAGGTCCCTACACAGACTTTAATCAGGTCCCTACACAGACTTTAATCAGGTCCCTACACAGACTTTAATCAGGTCCCTACACAGACTTTAATCAGGTCCCTACACAGACTTTAATCAGGTCCCTACACAGACTTTAATCAGGTCCCTACACAGACGTTAATCAGGTCCCTACACAGACTCAGAAGGATCGCGTGATGGAGGGACATTTCCTGGTGACAGTAGTCCTTGCAGCACTTCTGCCGTAAGTCTTAGCGGCCCCCAAAAAAACATATTGGGTGCAGAGATCATGAGGTCCAGCTTGTGCAATACAATTAATAACTGTAGCTATAAATGCTACAAAATCCACCTTCTTCACAATAAGTGTATCCAGATCACTTGATTGACATTTGCAATTGGTTGAGGTGCATCCACCTCCATATCTTCTTCAGGCCTGTGACCTCTTACCCCAAAAGGCACTCCACTGTCCCCACCTGACCCTGCTCTCCACCTGAAACACTTGACCCCACTCTCCCTACCTGTCTTATCCCAAAAGGGACTCCACTGGGTCAAGCCACATGCATGAACTGCTCCTGGAATGTTTTGTCCTAAGATGTTGATTACCAATGTCCAACGGGAAGCCAGAGATAACACCTTTAAACGGAGCCCTGCTCCAAAAATCACAGCTGTCCACTTCATGTGTCGATAAAATTATTCGAACCACAATACACCTTCCTTTTGATCTTTACATACACACAATATCAACACCATACCACTCCTGGTTACTATGACTACACAATATCAACACCATACCACTCCTGGTTACTATGACTACACAATATCAACACCATACCACTCCTGGTTACTATGACTACACGATATCAACGCCATACCACTCCTGGTTACTATGACTACACGATATCAACACCATACCATTCCTGGTTACTATGACTCCACGATATCAACACCATACCACTCCTGGTTACTATGACTACACAATATCAACGCCATACCACTCCTGGTTATTATGACTACACGATATCAACGCCATACCACTCCTGGTTACTATGACTACACGATATCAACACCATACCACTCCTGGTTACTATGACTACACAATATCAACGCCATACCACTCCTGGTTATTATGACTACACGATATCAACGCCATACCACTCCTGGTTACTATGACTACACGATATCAACACCATACCACTCCTGGTTACTATGACTACACGATATCAACACCATACCACTTCTGGTTACTATGACTACACGATATCAACGCCATACCACTCCTGGTTACTATGACTACACGATATCAACACCATACCACTCCTGGTTACTATGACTACATGATATCAACACCATGTCCCCAGTCCACCTGGCCATGCTGCTGCTCCAGTTTCAACTGTTCTGCCTTACTATTATTCAACCATGCTGGTCATTTATGAACATTTGAACATCTTGGCCATGTTCTGTTATAATCTCCACCCGGCACAGCCAGAAGAGGACGGGCCACCCCACATATGCTCTCTCTAATTCTCTCTTTCTTTCTCTCTCTCGGAGGACCTGAGCCCTAGGACCGTGCCCCAGGACTACCTGACATGATGACTCCTTGCTGTCCCCGGTCCACCTGACTGTGCTGCTGCTCCAGTTTCAACTGTTCTGCCTTATTATTATTCGACCATGCTGGTCATTTATGAACATTTGAACATCTTGGCCATGTTCTGTTATAATCTCCACCCGGCACAGCCAGAAGAGGACTGGCCACCCCACATAGCCTGGTTCCTCTCTAGGTTTCTTCCTAGGTTTTGGCCTTTCTAAGGAGTTTTTCCTAGCCACCGTGCTACTACACCTGCATTGCTTGCTGTTTGGGGTTTTAGGCTGGGTTTCTGTACAGCACTTTGAGATATCAGCTGATGTACGAAGGGCTATATAAATACATTTGATTTGATTTTATTTGATGCCACTCCTGGTTACTATGACTACACGATATCAACACCATACCACTCCTGGTTACAATGACTACACGATATCAACACCATACCACTCCTGGTTACTATGACTACACGATAGCAACACCATACCACTCCTGGTTACTATGACTACATCCACTTTTCCCGACATTTTCTTTACCATCCTCGTGACTTGAAAATAGTTTCCCAAATTAACATCCTTATCCAAAAAAAACGTACTCCAACAAGTAACGATTCATCAGACTCATTTTTCATTTTTGTTCCATTCTTGGACTTCACTGTGGTCCACTCATCTTTCTCGCTCTCCTCCATTTCTTCAAGAGACATGCCCTCTTAAAGGGATAGCTCACCAAAATGCCAATGGCAGCCATCTTTGATTTGACAGTGAAAATAACTCATAACTCATAACATAATATAACAGCATGAAAATGAAAATACACATAAAGGTTTAACCCTGCTAGTTTAAAAACAAACTTTAAAGGAAGGGAAGGGGTTGGAAGGGGTTGGAAGGGGTGGGAAGGGGTTGGAAGGGGTTGGAAGGGGTTGGAAGGGGTGGGAAGGGGTTGGAAGGGGTTGGAAGGGGTTGGAAGGGGTGGGAAGGGGTTGGAAGGGGTTGGAAGGGGTTGGAAGGTGTGGGAAGGGGTTGGAAGGGGTTGGAAGGGGTGGGAAGGGGTTGGAAGGTGTGGGAAGGGGTTGGAAGGGGGGTGGGAAGGGGTTGGAAGGGGTGGGAAGGGGATGGAAGGGGTGGGAAGGGGTTGGAAGGGGTGGGAAGGGGTGGGAAGGCGTGGGAAGGGGTGGGAAGGGGTGGGAAGGGGTTGGAAGGGGTGGGAAGGGGTGGGAAGGGGTGGGAAGGGGTGGGAAGGGGTTGGAAGGGGTGGGAAGGGGTGGGAAGGGGTGGGAAGGGGTGGGAAGGGGTGGGAAGGGGTTGGAAGGGGTGGGAAGGGGTTGGAAGGGGTGGGAAGGGGTGGGAAGGGGTGGGAAGGGGTGGGAAGGGGTTGGAAGGGGTGGAAAGGGGTTGGAAGGGGTGGGAAGGGGTGGGAAGGGGTGGGAAAGGGTTGGAAGGGGTTGGAAGGGGTTGGAAGGGGTTGGAAGGGGTTGGAAGGGGTGGGACACATGGTTTCCAGGTGGGGAGCGAGGATGCAGGTGAGTGGATGGGGACTGAGGAGGTTTGGGGGAATGAATGAGTGGTGGATTGGGGCCTTTTCTGTTATTTTCCTAAATACAAAAAATGACAAAACTGTTGGTATTGGTGTTAATCTTTGTGCATTTATCTGATTGTTTATTGTTACAATACAATATGTACAATATGTACAGGTATGTACAGGTATGTACAGGTATGTGCAGGTATGTACAATATGTACAATATGTACAGGTATGTGAAAATATGAAATTCGAACATGATAACTGAATATTTGAATGTATCTGCACCAACATGACTTTGAATGTTGTACCTGTATCTGTCACCCACTTCTGAAACAAAAAGACAAACTAAAACAACAGTCGGTGACTAAAATAAATCCATAGCCCATCTCTCTGAGCCCTCAGCTCGGCCTGTTTCATCAGGTTTTAGGCTTTGGATGAAGTCCAGGGGTTAATACCTTTAACCATTCATGGCAGTAGATCCCTGAGCTTGTCAGAGTTCGGAGAAGAAGAAAAAAATTCAACGTTATACGACTCACTTTTCACCCACATGTAAAGCCTTTCCCTGGCACCAGTCTCTGGTGAAAGCTGCCTTCCTGTGAGGCCAGCTCAGTTTGTATCAAGGGATTTACTTACCCCCTGCATCGACATCTGCCTCTAGCTACCACCACCACGCAATGTTTCTACTCTCTCTATCTCTCTCCTGTTCTCTCTCTCTCCCTCTCCCTCTCCCTCTCGTTTCTCTCTCTCTCTCTCTCTCTCTCTCTTGTTCTCTCTGTCTCTCTCTCTCTCTCTCTCTCTCTCTCTCTCTCTCTCTCTCTCTCTCTCTCTCTCTCTCTCTCTCTTGTTCTCTCTCTCTCTCTCTCTCTCTCTCTCTCTCTCTCTCTCTCTCTCTCTCTCTCTCTCTCTCTCTCTCTCTCTCTCTCTCTCTCTCTCTCTCTCTCTCTCTCTCTCTCTCTCTCTCTCTCTCTCTCTCTCTCTCTCTCTCTCTCTCTCTCTCTCGTTCTCTCTGTCTCTCTCTCTCTCTCTCTCTCTCTCTCTCTCTCTCTCTCTCTCTCTCGTTCTCTCTCTCTCTCTCTCTCTCTCTCTCTCTCTCGTTCTCTCTGTCTCTCTCTCTCTCTCTCTCTCTCTCTCTCTCTCTCTCTCTCTCTCTCTCTCTCTCTCTCTCTCTCTCTCTCTCTGCTCTGCTGGGGGGGGGGGCAAGCAGCCCTAGAGGGGTAAAAGTATTTATAAGAGCTTGGCGTTGCACAACAATTCTCCCTTTTCCTCCACAGTTTGCTGCTCTCTATTCTAAACAGACCAGGGGTGGACGGCATGGCAGGAGGGCCTCAGGGCAGCAGCGCAGTTGGTACAAGGGTCCCTGTCAGAATCATTGTGGAGTGTACCCTATCTCTGTGTGTGTGTCCCTTAGGGCTCTGGTGAAAAGTAGTGCACTATATAGGGAATAGGGTGCCATTTGGGATGCAGTGTGGTTTACCACTGGACCTCTATGTTAATGACAATGATCATTAAATTGTATTGTATTGTATTGTATTGTACATTGTATTGTGTTATCTGTTATTACTATATAAAGCTGTCTGTATATGGAGCTAGTGAAAGCTGTCTGTATATGGAGATAGTGAAATCTGTATATGGAGATAGTGAAATCTGTCTGTATATGGAGATAGTGAAATCTGTCTGTATATGGAGATAGTGAAAGCTGTCTGTATATGGAGATAGTGAAAGCTGTCTGTATATGGAGATAGTGAAAGCTGTCTGTATATGGAGATAGTGAAAGCTGTCTGTATATGGAGATAGTGAAAGCTGTCTGTATATGGAGATAGTGAAAGCTGTCTGTATATGGAGATAGTGAAAGCTGTCTGTATATGGAGATAGTGAAAGCTGTCTGTATATGGAGATAGTGAAAGCTGTCTGTATATGGAGATAGTGAAAGCTGTCTGTATATGGAGATAGTGAAAGCTGTCTGTATATGGAGATAGTGAAAGCTGTCTGTATATGGAGATAGTGAAAGCTGTCTGTATATGGAGATAGTGAAAGCTGTCTGTATATGGAGATAGTGAAAGCTGTCTATATATGGAGATAGTGAAAGCTGTCTGTATATGGAGATAGTGAAAGCTGTCTGTATATGGAGATAGTGAAAGCTGTCTGTATATGGAGATAGTGAAAGATGTCTGTATATGGAGATAGTGAAAGCTGTCTGTATCTGGAGATAGTGAAAGCTGTGGAGACCTAACAGAGCCTGTGTGTCCCAAAGGGTTCATGTATCTTTGCCTTTTAATCCAAGAAATTGTAGCTGTGTTAAGCTTCATTGATTAGCAGATATTGTAGGATCCTACTCTTCCTGAAAACAGCCCCATGTCCTGCTCTTCCCTGAAAACAGCCCCATGTCCTGCTCTTCCCTGATAACAGCCCCATGTCCTGCTCTTCCCTGAAAACAGCCCCATGTCCTGCTCTCAAAAATGTATTATAGTCCCATACTTTGTTGTAGGGAAACACTTTGGCTTCATTTTTATCTCTTGCTTTGAGAAATAACTTATGGCTGTGTTGAGTCCATTCCGTGTGACGGTCATTGTGACTGGTGGAGGAGTGGAGGGATAGAGGGGTGGAAGGTCGGAGGGGACCGTCTGAGGGGTCTGAGGGGTCTGAGGGGTCTGAGGGTGGAAGGTCGGAGGGGACCGTCTGAGGGGTCTGAGGGGTCTGAGGGGTCTGATGGGTGGAAGGTCGGAGGGGACCGTCTGAGGGGTCTGAGGGGTGGAAGGTCGGAGGGGACTGTCTGAGGGGTCTGAGGGGTCTGAGGGGTCTGAGGGATAAAGGGGTGGAAGGTCGGAGGGGACCGTCTGAGGGGTCTGAGGGGTCTGAGGGGTCGGAGGGGTCTGAGGGGTCTGAGGGGTGGAAGGTCGGAGGGGACCGTCTGAGGGGTCTGAGGGGTCTGAGGGGTCTGAGGGATAAAGGGGTGGAAGATCAGGAGGGGACCGTCTGAGGGGTCGGAGGGGTCGGAGGGTCTGAGGGGTCTGAGGGGTCTGAGGGGTCGGAGGGGTCGGAGGGGTCTGAGGGGTCTGAGGGATAAAGGGGTGGAAGGTCGGAGGGGACCGTCTGAGGGGTCTGAGGGGTCTGAGGGATAAAGGGGTGGAAGGTCGGAGGGGACCGTCTGAGGGGTCTGAGGGGTCTGATGGGTCTGAGGGGTCGGAGGGTCTGAGGGGTCTGAGGGGTCTGAGGGATAAAGGGGTGGAAGGTCGGAGGGGACCGTCTGAGGGGTCTGAGGGGTCTGAGGGGTGGAAGGTCGGAGGGGACCGTCTGAGGGGTCTGAGGGGTCGGAGGGGTCGGAGGGGTCTGAGGGGTCTGAGGGGTCTGAGGGGTGGAAGGTCTGAGGGGACCGTCTGAGGGGTCTGAGGGGTCTGAGGGGTCTGATGGGTGGAAGGTCGGAGGGGACCGTCTGAGGGGTCTGAGGGGTCTGAGGGGTCTGAGGGGTGGAAGGTCGGAGGGGACTGTCTGAGGGGTCTGAGGGGTCTGAGGGGTCTGAGGGATAAAGGGGTGGAAGGTCGGAGGGGACCGTCTGAGGGGTCTGAGGGGTCGGAGGGGTCTGAGGGGTCTGAGGGTGGAAGGTCGGAGGGGACCGTCTGAGGGGTCTGAGGGGTCTGAGGGGTCTGAGGGATAAAGGGGTGGAAGGTCGGAGGGGACCGTCTGAGGGGTCGGAGGGTCGGAGGGGTCTGAGGGGTCTGAGGGGTCGGAGGGGTCGGAGGGGTCTGAGGGGTCTGAGGGATAAAGGGGTGGAAGGTCGGAGGGGACCGTCTGAGGGGTCTGAGGGGTCTGAGGGGTCTGAGGGATAAAGGGGTGGAAGGTCGGAGGGACCGTCTGAGGGGTCTGAGGGTCTGATGGGTCTGAGGGTCTGAGGGGTCTGAGGGTCTGAGGGGTCTGAGGGATAAAGGGGTGGAAGGTCGGAGGGGACCGTCTGAGGGGTCTGAGGGTCTGAGGGTGGAAGGTCGGAGGGGACCGTCTGAGGGGTCTGAGGGGTCTGAGGGGTCTGAGGGATAAAGGGGTGGAAGGTCGGAGGGGACCGTCTGAGGGGTCTGAGGGGTCTGATGGGTCTGAGGGGTCTGAGGGGTCTGAGGGGTCTGAGGGATAAAGGGGTGGAAGGTCGGAGGGGACCGTCTGAGGGGTCTGAGGGGTCTGAGGGGTGGAAGGTCGGAGGGGACCGTCTGAGGGGTCTGAGGGGTCTGAGGGGTCTGAGGGGTCTGAGGGGTCGGAGGGGTCTGAGGGTCTGAGGGGTCTGAGGGGTAGAAGGTCGGAGGGGACCGTCCAAATATGGATTGTTTTTTCCATCAGATTCTATAATTGAATAGAGAAGCATGAATAAGGCTTTATTTATCTCTCCCTTTCCTTATACCGACTCCAATCCATTGTGTGGGTCCCTGTCCCTGTCCCTGTCCTTATACCAACACCAATCCATTGTGTGGGTCCCTGTCCCTATACCAACACCAATCCATTGTGAGGGTCCCTGTCCCTTTCTCTATACCAACACCAATCCATTGTGTGGGTCCCTGTTAGTTACCTTTTCTATTCATGTTAATATTGAGCAACATTGCCCCAAAATGTCAGTGTCTCCATGACCCTGAGCTAGCTAAATTGAATCTTACATATTAACCTACAAAAATGAAATCGAAATGTCTGGAGATAATCATCTCAAAATCATAGCTGTCTTCAATTGCATTCTTTGTCTTCGAGCCATGGGAGAGAAATACCTTCTTACATTATCTAATACAGATAACTTGAATGCTGTCCCTTTCTCTATACCAACACCAATCCATTGTGTGGGTCCTTGTCCCTGTCCCCGTCCCTTTCCCTATACCAACACCAATCCATTGTGTGGGTCCCTGTCCCTTTCTCTATACCAACATCAATCCATTGTGTGGGTCCCTGTCCCTTTCTCTATAGCAACACCAATCCATTGTGTGGGTCCCTGTCCCTGTCCCTGTCCCTGTCCCTGTCCCTGTCCCTGTCCCTGTCCCTGTCCCTGTCCCTGTCCCTGTCCCTGTCCCTGTCCCTGTCCCTGTCCCTGTCCCTATACCAACGCCAATCCATTGTCCCTGTCCCTGTCCCTGTCCCTGTCCCTGTCCCTGTCCCTGTCCCTGTCCCTGTCCCTGTCCCTGTCCCTGTCCCTATACAGACACCAATTCATTGTGTGGGGTCCTGTCCCTTTCCCTATACCAACACCAATCCATTGTGTGGGTCCCTGTCCCTGTCCCTGTCCCTGTCCCTGTCCCTGTCCCTGTCCCTGTCCCTGTCCCTGTCCCTGTCCCTGTCCCTGTCCCTATACAGACACCAATTCATTGTGTGGGTTCCTGTCCCTTTCCTATACCAACACCAATCCATTGTGTGGGTTCCTGTCCCTGTCCCTATACCAACACCAATCCATTGTGTGGGTCCCTGTCCCTGTTCCTATACCAACACCAATCCATTGTGTGGGTCCCTGTCCCTGTCCCTATACCAACACCAATCCATTGTGTGGGTCCCTGTCCCTGTTCCTATACCAACACCAATCCATTGTGTGGGTTCCTGTCCCTGTCCCTATACCAACACCAATCCATTGTGTGGGTCCCTGTCCCTATACCAACACCAATCCATTGTGTGGGTTCCTGTCCCTGTCCCTATACCAACACCAATCCATTGTGTGGGTCCCTGTCCCTATACCAACACCAATCCATTGTGTGGGTCCCTGTCCCTATACCAACACCAAACCATTGTGTGGGTTCCTGTCCCTGTCCCTATACCAACACCAATCCATTGTGTGGGTCCCTGTCCCTATACCAACACCAATCCATTGTGTGGGTCCCTGTCCCTATACCAACACCAATCCATTGTGTGGGTCCCTGTCCCTATACCAACACCAATCCATTGTGTGGGTCCCTGTCCCTATACCAACACCAATCCATTATGTGGGTCCTTGTCCCTGTCCCTGTCCCTATACCAACACCAATCCATTGTGTGGGTCCCTGTCCCTGTCCCTATACCAACACCCATCCATTGTGTGGGTCCCTGTCCCTGTCCCTGTCCCTGTCCCTGTCCCTGTCCCTGTCCCTGTCCCTGTCCCTGTCCCTGTCCCTGTCCCTGTCCCTGTCCCTGTCCCTGTCCCTGTCCCTGTCCCTGTCCCTGTCCCTGTCCCTATACAGACACCAATCCATTGTGTGGGTTCCTGTCCCTATACCAACACCAATCCATTGTGTGGGTCCCTGTCCCTATACCAACACCAATCCATTGTGTGGGTCCCTGTCCCTATACCAACACCAATCCATTGTGTGGGTCCCTGTCCCTATACCAACACCAATCCATTGTGTGGGTTCCTGTCCCTTTCCCTATACCAACACCAATCCATTGTGTGGGTCCCTGTCCCTATACCAACACCAATCCATTGTGTCGGTCCCTGTCCCTGTCCCTTTCCCTATACCAACACCAATCCATTGTGTGGGTCACTGTCCCTATACCAACACCAATTCATTGTGTGGGTCCCTGTCCCTGTCCCTATACCAACACCAACCCATTGTGTGGGTCCCTGTCCCTGTCCATGTCCCTGTCCCTGTCCCTATACCAACACCAATCCATTGTGTGGGTTCCTGTCCCTTTCTCTATACCAACACCAATCCATTGTGTGGGTTCCTGTCCCTTTCTCTATACCAACACCAATCCATTGTGTGGGTCCCCGTCCCTGTCCCTTTCCCTGTCACTGTCCCTATACCAACACCAATCCATTGTGTGGGTCCCTGTCCCTTTCCCTATACCAACACCAATCCATTGTGTGGGTCACTGTCCCTATACCAACACCAATTCATTGTGTGGGTCCCTGTCCCTGTCCCTATACCAACACCAATCCATTGTGTGGGTCCGTGTCCCTGTCCCTTTCCCTGTCACTGTCCCTATACCAACACCAATCCATTGTGTGGGTCCCTGTCCCTATACCAACACCAATCCATTGTGTGGGTCCCTATCCCTTTCCCTTTCTCTATACCAACACCAAACCATTGTGTCGGTCCCTGTCCCTATACCAACACCAATCCATTGTGTGGGTCCCTGTCCCTGTCCCTGTCCCTATACAGACACCAATACATTGTGTGGGTCCCTGTCCCTGTCCCTGTCCCTATACCAACACCAATCCATTGTGTGGGTCCCTGTCCCTATACCAACACCAATCCATTGTGTGGGTCCCTGTCCATTTCCAAATACAAACACCAATCCATTGTGTGGGTTCCTGTCTCTTTCTCTATACCAACACCAATCCATTGTGTGGGTTCCTGTCCCTTTCTCTATACCAACACCAACCCATTGTGTGGGTCCCTGTCCATATACCAACACCAATCCATTGTGTGGGTCCCTGTCCCTTTCCCTATACCAACACCAATCCATTGTGTGGGTCACTGTCCCTATACCAACACCAATTCATTGTGTGGGTCCCTGTCCCTGTCCCTGTCCCTATACCAACACCAATCCATTGTGTGGGTCCCTGTCCCTATACCAACACCAATCCATTGTGTGGGTTCCTGTCCCTTTCTCTATACCAACACCAATCCATTGTGTGGGTTCCTGTCCCTTTCTCTATACCAACACCAACCCATTGTGTGGGTCCCTGTCCCTGTCCATGTCCCTGTCCCTGTCCCTATACCAACACCAATCCATTGTGTGGGTTCCTGTCCCTTTCTCTATACCAACACCAATCCATTGTGTGGGTTCCTGTCCCTTTCTCTATACCAACACCAATCCATTGTGTGGGTCCCTGTCCCTGTCCCTTTCCCTGTCACTGTCCCTATACCAACACCAATCCATTGTGTGGGTCCCTGTCCCTGTCCCTTTCCCTGTCACTGTCCCTATACCAACACCAATCCATTGTGTGGGTCCCTGTCCCTATACCAACACCAATCCATTATGTGGGTCCCTGTCCCTTTCCCTTTCTCTATACCAACACCAAACCATTGTGTGGGTCCCTGTCCCTGTCCCTATACCAACACCAATCCATTGTGTCGTTCCCTGTCCCTGTCCCTATACCAACACCAATCCATTGTGTGGGTCCCTGTCCCTATACCAACACCAATTCATTGTGTGGGTTCCTGTCCCTTTCTCTATACCAACACCAATCCATTGTGTGGGTCACTGTCCCTATACCAACACCAATTCATTGTGTGGGTCCCTGTCCCTGTCCCTATACCAACACCAACCCATTGTGTGGGTCCCTGTCCCTGTCCCTGTCCATGTCCCTGTCCCTGTCCCTGTCCCTATACCAACACCAATTCATTGTGTGGGTTCCTGTCCCTTTCTCTATACCAACACCAATCCATTGTGTGGGTTCCTGTCCCTTTCTCTATACCAACACCAATCCATTGTGTGGGTCCCTGTCCCTGTCCTTTCCCTGTCACTGTCCCTATACCAACACCAATCCATTGTGTGGGTCCCTGTCCCTTTCCCTATACCAACACCAATCCATTGTGTGGGTCACTGTCCCTATACCAACACCAATTCATTGTGTGGGTCCCTGTCCCTGTCCCTATACCAACACCAATCCATTGTGTGGGTCCGTGTCCCTGTCCCTTTCCCTGTCACTGTCCCTATACCAACACCAATCCATTGTGTGGGTCCCTGTCCCTATACCAACACCAATCCATTGTGTGGGTCCCTATCCCTTTCCCTTTCTCTATACCAACACCAAACCATTGTGTCGGTCCCTGTCCCTATACCAACACCAATCCATTGTGTGGGTCCCTGTCCCTGTCCCTGTCCCTATACAGACACCAATACATTGTGTGGGTCCCTGTCCCTGTCCCTGTCCCTATACCAACACCAATCCATTGTGTGGGTCCCTGTCCCTATACCAACACCAATCCATTGTGTGGGTCCCTGTCCATTTCCAAATACAAACACCAATCCATTGTGTGGGTTCCTGTCTCTTTCTCTATACCAACACCAATCCATTGTGTGGGTTCCTGTCCCTTTCTCTATACCAACACCAACCCATTGTGTGGGTCCCTGTCCATATACCAACACCAATCCATTGTGTGGGTCCCTGTCCCTTTCCCTATACCAACACCAATCCATTGTGTGGGTCACTGTCCCTATACCAACACCAATTCATTGTGTGGGTCCCTGTCCCTGTCCCTGTCCCTATACCAACACCAATCCATTGTGTGGGTCCCTGTCCCTATACCAACACCAATCCATTGTGTGGGTTCCTGTCCCTTTCTCTATACCAACACCAATCCATTGTGTGGGTTCCTGTCCCTTTCTCTATACCAACACCAACCCATTGTGTGGGTCCCTGTCCCTGTCCATGTCCCTGTCCCTGTCCCTATACCAACACCAATCCATTGTGTGGGTTCCTGTCCCTTTCTCTATACCAACACCAATCCATTGTGTGGGTTCCTGTCCCTTTCTCTATACCAACACCAATCCATTGTGTGGGTCCCTGTCGCTGTCCCTTTCCCTGTCACTGTCCCTATACCAACACCAATCCATTGTGTGGGTCCCTGTCCCTGTCCCTTTCCCTGTCACTGTCCCTATACCAACACCAATCCATTGTGTGGGTCCCTGTCCCTATACCAACACCAATCCATTATGTGGGTCCCTGTCCCTTTCCCTTTCTCTATACCAACACCGAACCATTGTGTGGGTCCCTGTCCCTGTCCCTATACCAACACCAATCCATTGTGTGGGTCCCTGTCCCTATACCAACACCAATCCATTGTGTGGGTCCCTGTCCCTATACCAACACCAGTCCATTGTGTGGGTCCCTGTCCCTGTCCCTATACCAACACCAATCCATTGTGTGGGTCCCTGTCCCTGTCCCTATACCAACACCAGTCCATTGTGTGGGTCCCTGTCCCTGTCCCTATACCAACACCAATCCATTGTGTGGGTCCCTGTCCCTATACCAACACCAGTCCATTGTGTGGGTCCCTGTCCCTTTCCCTATACCAACACCAATCCATTGTGTGGGTCACTGTCCCTATACCAACACCAATTCATTGTGTGGGTCCCTGTCCCTGTCCCTATACCAACACCAATCCATTGTGTGGGTCCCTGTCCCTATACCAACACCAATCCATTGTGTGGGTTCCTGTCCCTTTCTCTATACCAACACCAATCCATTGTGTGGGTTCCTGTCCCTTTCTCTATACCAACACCAACCCATTGTGTGGGTCCCTGTCCCTGTCCATGTCCCTGTCCCTGTCCCTATACCAACACCAATTCATTGTGTGGGTTCCTGTCCCTTTCTCTATACCAACACCAATCCATTGTGTGGGTTCCTGTCCCTTTCTCTATACCAACACCAATCCATTGTGTGGGTCCCTGTCCCTGTCCCTTTCCCTGTCACTGTCCCTATACCAACACCAATCCATTGGGTGGGTCCCTGTCCCTGTCCCTTTCCCTGTCACTGTCCCTATACCAACACCAATCCATTGTGTGGGTCCCTGTCCCTATACCAACACCAATCCATTATGTGGGTCCCTGTCCCTTTCCCTTTCTCTATACCAACACCAAACCATTGTGTGGGTCCCTGTCCCTGTCCCTATACCAACACCAATCCATTGTGTGGGTCCCTGTCCCTATACCAACACCAATCCATTGTGTGGGTCCCTGTCCCTATACCAACACCAATCCATTGTGTGGGTCCCTGTCCCTATACCAACACCAGTCCATTGTGTGGGTCCCTGTCCCTGTCCCTGTCCCTATACCAACACCAATCCATTGTGTGGGTCCCTGTCCCTGTCCCTATACCAACACCAGTCCATTGTGTGGGTCCCTGTCCCTGTCCCTATACCAACACCAGTCCATTGTGTGGGTCCCTGTCCCTATACCAACACCAGTCCATTGTGTGGGTCCCTGTCCCTGTCCCTGTCCCTATACCAACACCAGTCCATTGTGTGGGTCCCTGTCCCTGTCCCTATACCAACACCAGTCCATTGTGTGGGTCCCTGTCCCTGTCCCTATACCAACACCAATCCATTGTGTGGGTCCCTTTCCCGTTCTCTATACCAACACCAGTCCATTGTGTGGGTCCCTTTCCCGTTCTCTATACCAACACCAGTCCATTGTGTGGGTCCCTTTCCCGTTCTCTATACCAACACCAGTCCATTGTGTGGGTCCCTTTCCCGTTCTCTATACCAACACCAGTCCATTGTGTGGGTCCCTTTCCCGTTCTCTATACCAACACCAGTCCATTGTGTGGGTCCCTGTCAAATCAAATCAAATCAAATCAAATTGTATTTGTCACATACACATGGTTAGCAGATGTTAATGCGAGTGTAGCGAAATGCTTGTGCTTCTAGTTCCGACAATGCAGTGATAACCAACAAGTAATCTAACTAACAATAAGGGGATAAAGAATATGTACATAATGAATGAATGAGTGATGGTACAGAGCAGCATACAGTAGATGGTATCCAGTACAGTATATACATATGAGATGAGTATTTAGACAAAGTAAACAAAGTGGCATAGTTAAAGTGGCTAGTGATACATGTATTACATAAGGATGCAGTCGATGATATAGAGTACAGTATATACGTATGCATATGAGATGAATAACGTAGGGTAAGTAACATTATATTAGGTAGCATTGTTTAAAGTGGCTAGTGATATATTTACATCATTTCCCATCAATTCCCATTATTAAAGTGGCTGGAGTTGGGTCAGTGTCAATGACAGTGTGTTGGCAGCAGCCACTCAATGTTAGTGGTGGCTGTTTAACAGTCTGATGGCCTTGAGATAGAAGCTGTTTTTCAGTCTCTCGGTCCCAGCTTTGATGCACCTGTACTGACCTCGCCTTCTGGATGATAGCGGGGTGAACAGGCAGTGGCTCGGGTGGTTGATGTCCTTGATGATCTTTATGGCCTTCCTGTAACATCGGGTGGTGTAGGTGTTCTGGAGGGCAGGTAGTTTGCCCCCGGTGATGCGTTGTGCAGACCTCACTACCCTCTGGAGAGCCTTACGGTTGAGGGCGGAGCAGTTGCCGTACCAGGCGGTGATACAGCCCGCCAGGATGCTCTCGATTGTGCATCTGTAGAAGTTTGTGATTGCTTTTGGTGACAAGTCTAATGGTTTACGTCTAGTGGTTTACGTCTAATGGTTTACGTCTAATGGTTTACGTCTAATGGTTTACGTCTAATGGTTTACGTCTAGTGGTTTACGTCTAATGGTTTACGTCTAGTGGTTTACGTCTAGTGGTTTACCTCAAGTGGTTTACGTCTAGTGGTTTACATCTAGTGGTTTATATCTAGTGGTTTACCTCTAGTGGTTTACCTCTAGTGGTTTACCTCTAGTGGTTTACATCTAGTGGTTTACATCTAGTGGTTTAAGTCTAGTGGTTTACGTCTAGTGGTTTACCTCTAGTGGTTTACATCTAGTGGTTTATGTCTAGTGGTTTACGTCTAGTGGTTTACGTCTAGTGGTTTACCTCTAGTGGTTTATATCTAGTGGTTTACCTCTAGTGGTTTATATCTAGTGGTTTACGTCTAGTGGTTTATATCTAGTGGTTTACCTCTAGTGGTTTACCTCTAGTGGTTTATATCTAGTGGTTTACATCTAGTGGTTTATATCTAGTGGTTTACGTCTAGTGGTTTACGTCTAGTGGTTTACGTCTAGTGGTTTACCTCTAGTGGTTTACCTCTAGTGGTTTACCTCTAGTGGTTTATATCTAGTGGTTTACATCTAGTGGTTTATATCTAGTGGTTTACGTCTAGTGGTTTACGTCTAGTGGTTTACCTCTAGTGGTTTATATCTAGTGGTTTACGTCTAGTGGTTTACCTCTAGTGGTTTATATCTAGTGGTTTACATCTAGTGGTTTACCTCTAGTGGTTTACCTCTAGTGGTTTACCTCTAGTGGTTTATATCTAGTGGTTTACGTCTAGTGGTTTACGTCTAGTGGTTTACCTCTAGTGGTTTACATCTAGTGGTTTACCTCTAGTGATTTACGTCTAGTGGTTTACCTCTAGTGGTTTACATCTAGTGGTTTACCTCTAGTGATTTACGTCTAGTGGTTTACAGTACATCTACGTTAACACAGCTATCTCATTATCTTCTGTTTTGCTCTCTCTCATAATCCTTCAACATATTTTCTACACTCTCAGAAAAAAGGTGCTATCTAGAACCAAAAGGGGTTCTTCCGCTGTCCCCATAGGAGAACCCTTTGAAGAACCCCTTTTGGTTCCAGGTAGAACCCTTTTGGGTTCCATGTAGAACCATTTCCATAGCAGGTTTCTACATGGAACCGAAAAGAGTTCTATCTGGAACCAGAAAGAGTTCTACCTGGAATTAGGGGCCAGCCGCAGAACCCTTTTGGGTCCGTTTTATCTAAGAGTGTATAGAGATGATGATCTTCAATAACCTCAGTGTAACATGTTTGGCCTCCAACTCGCGTTTCACAGGAAACGTGATTCATTCCTGATTAAGCTCCTTGGCATCGTCTTGTTAATAAAGTCCGTCACTTCCTCACTCTTCCTACGTCTTCTTTGGGTTGGATCTGAGCTGCGAGTCTTGCATGTATGGACATTTATCCAGGAAATTCCTGTGTGATGACGTGATGGGTGACGTTGTGTGCTCTTACATCGCTTCTTCAACTACTGCTGCTGGACCTGTGTTACTCGGGCAAAGCTATCGGATGAATCACCAAAAACCTAACCTGCCTCGCTGAGCAACTGTCGCTTTTAGAGCCTTAAAGTATGGTGGCAATAGTCCAGTAATTACATTTAAATGCAGTCGTTGGCTGAAAGCTGTACAGTACAGAACGAGGTGTCACAGTGAGGGACGAAGTGGGACAACATGACATGGTGTTTGGAGGGTTGAGACAGAGCCTACAGCTCCACACACATCATGTCATCACATTCTTTGTCAATCGTGGGCTTTCTAATGTTGACACAATTTGTTTTGTGAACTGGTCCAGATTCTGTATTCTCCATAGGCACTAGGGCGGTGTCCCAAATGACACCCTATTCCCTATACAGTGCACTACAGCAGACCAAGGGGGCCAGTGCTGCTCAAAAGTAGTCTATTTGGGACACAGCTCTTACTGTTTTATATCCTGTGAAGTGACTGCTCACACATGATGAGAGTGACCGCTTTAGCCGGGGTCTACTGTTTGTCTTGGAACTCCACCACGGTCAGTCTCCGTCTCCCACCTGTGGAAATTACACGTTTTCATGACCACGCCATTACTCTTCTCCAATCACCATAGTAACCCCCCCACACACACAGGATACCACACAGTAAAGCATGACATGTATGTTACTCTACAAATTACATATCTAACTGGATATTGTTGAGATGAATCCTATGATGGTAGGTAGAGACAGATGTTGATGCAGGGAAATATAACCGTAAAGATTGTGTGGTTGTGGTAGAGCCATGAAGCTGTGAGAAGCCATATACATTGTTATCTAGTGTATCATTTAAGTCCTTCTATTTCTATGGTGGAAGCATCCATGTCCTCCATAACTTATTCAGGGGAGTGGAGGTTGTCTTCAGTCACTTCTGATTACAGACAGTGTCCCTCTTAATGCTGTGCTGATCGATCCCCAGTGACTATGTCCCATTCCCTCCACCCCCAACATTCACCACCTCCTAGGGTCTGACTAGCTATGACCTCCATTACCCCCTCCCCACCATCACCACCCCCTCTAACAGCCTCCAGCTAGCCAAAGTAAACACGCCCAGCCGTAAGCAGGGAGTAGCCTGGGAGCCTGCATCAGCCTGGGAGCCTGCATCAGTCTGGGAGCCTGCATCACAGCCTGGGAGCCTGCATCAGTCTGGGAGTCTGCATCAGCCTGGGAGCCTGCATCACAGCCTGGGAGCCTGCATCACAGCCTGGGAGCCTGCATCACAGCCTGGGAGTCTGCATCAGCCTGGGAGTCTGCATCAGCCTGGGAGCCTGCATCACAGCCGGGGAGCCTGCATCACAGCCTGGGAGCCTGCATCAGGGGCGGCAGCGTAGCCTAGTGGTTAGAGCGTTGGACTAGTAACCGGAAGGTTGCGAGTTCAAACCCCAGAGCTGACAAGGTACAAATCTGTCGTTCTGCCCTGAACAGGCAGTTAACCCACTGTTCCTAGGCCGTCATTGAAAATAAGAATATGTTCTTACCTGACTTGCCTGGTTAAATAAAGGTAAAATAAAATAAATCAGTCTGGGAGTCTGCATCAGCCTGGGAGCCTGCATCACAGCCTGGGAGCCTGCATCACAGCCTGGGAGCCTGCATCACAGCCTGGGAGCCTGCATCAGCCTGGGAGCCTGCATCACAGCCTGGGAGCCTGCATCACAGCCTGGGAGCCTGCATCACAGCCTGGGAGCCTGCATCACAGCCTGGGAGTCTGCATCAGTCTGGGAGCCTGCATCAGTCTGGGAGCCTGCATCAGTCTGGGAGCCTGCATCAGCCTGGGAGTCTGCATCAGCCTGGGAGTCTGCATCAGCCTGGGAGCCTGCATCAGTCTGGGAGTCTGCATCAGCCTGGGAGCCTGAATACTAGGAGCTAGGATACTAGGAGCAGGCCTTGCCTTAATGGGACCTGCATCAGACACATAGAATAGCCTCTTCAATACTTCTGATCAAAGCTCTAATTGGGTCTATGATTTGTCCCAAAGACAAAATGACAAAATAGTTTCCCGTCCCTGAAATAGACGCAGGAGGAAACTTGGTGGGTGATCATGTTGTTTCAGTGTTGTACAAACACATCACGTAAACACAGGCCCATGCTGAGACTCACATCCAATATGCTCTCAATCAGTGTCTTTCGGGCCTCCAGGAAAGCTCCACACACACACAAACACACACAAACACACACGCACAAGCACACACACAAACGCACGCACACGCACACGCACACGCACACGCACACACACACACACACACACACACACACACACACACACACACACACACACACACATGGCCCTGGGCATGCATTTGGGAGGTGGTCTCAACTTACTTTTGATCTTTAGAATAGTGGAACACACAAGGTGCAATTACAACATGTGGCTGTACATCAGCAGTTTTCCTCTTGTAATGTCAGTCACTTGTAGGGTCAGTCATTTTTGGGGGGGATTGTTATCTAAACTTGAAGTAATCATGGCTGAATGACCAACCGGGTACGAAGGGCACATACATGGCCAGGGGCCCCGACCTCCAGGGGCCCCCATTGATTTTGTTAGTCACTCTCACTCAGATATCATATTAATACGACATAAGGCATGGCAAAATGAGTAGAATGGCAGGAAATGACATGTAAAACTGAAAAATGTTATCTCCTCCCTATGGCAAAATGAGTAGAATGGCAGGAAATGACATGTCAAACTGAAAAATGTTATCTCCTCCCTATGGCAAAATGAGTAGAATGGCAGGAAATGACATGTAAAACTGAAAAATGTTATCTCCTCCCTATGGCAAAATGAGTAGAATGGCAGGAAATGACATGTCAAACTGAAAAATGTTATCTCCTCCCTATGGCAAAATGAGTAGAATGGCAGGAAATGACATGTAAAACTGAAAAATGTTATCTCCTCCCTATGGTAAAATGAGTAGAATTACACTTTAAAACGTCAATATTTTCTCTATGCCCCATGGCAAAATATATATATTTGCAGGAAATGAACTTAAAAACATTATTGTTTTCTCTCCGCTGTCAATAAAGTAATGTTTTGCCCGCAAGGTGGTGGGGCCCCAACCACGTCTCACTTATGACCCCCAAAGGGCTAGGGCCGGCTCTGGACACACACACACACACACACACACACACACACACACACACACACACACACACACACACACACACACACACACACACACACACACACACACACACACACACACACACACACACACACACACACACACAGGCTATTTTTTACTAGATGTTCATGACTGAGGGAGGTGAGACTAAACTAAACAGTCTTCTCAGCAGCAGGCTCCATCACGTCTCTGTGCTACACACACACACACACACACACACACACACACACACACACACACACACACACACACACACACACACACACACACACACACACACACACACACACACACACACACACACACACACACACACACACACACACACACACACACACGCACGCACACGCACGCACACGCTGGCGCAGGTCTCTGTGTCAGGCTATTTTCACTAGGCGTTTAGTTGAGAAATGATCTCTACCCTCCAGCCTGCTGCACGTCACAGGAGCCTGGCTGCCTAGACTCATGTCACACGTCTTATCACCAGAGAACTAGGACCTGTGTCCTGGTCTGTCAAGGCAGCGCTGCTAATGCAAAAATCAGACCCTACAATTACTGTACTGTGACCAACTACAAACACAAACCGAGAGTACAGGGAGAAACGGGGGCTTTTCCACTGATTGACTATAGTAGCAAAGTTTTTTCACAAACGCATTGAAATTAGTCCCGTTTAAAAATATAAAAAAATGATGTAAACATTTTTATTAGATGCTATCGCTGGGTATAGGGTGGAGTACCAGGGGACCTCTTGATTAATGGATGGACGTTTCCTGTGAGAGGGTGGTTGCCATGTTTAAAGCGTTGACCTTAGGATGGGTGCGTTTTTGTTTTGGCCATTACTCTTTACTGACTGGTGCGATGATGCTTTTCTCTCACCCGACTCAATGATTGGCTTATCAAAACAGTTTGTTCAGTTGTCTCAATTACATTTGTAATGAAGAACGACGCCCACTTCCTACGGCGAGTGTTATGATTGGCTTATCAAAACGGTACTTTGTTCAGTTGTCTCAATTATATTTGTCATGAAGAACGACGCCCACTTCCTACGGCGAGTGTTACGATTGGCTTGTTCTGAGGTGTTGAAAAAGGCTTAGGCAGTTACATCACCCCTGTTCTAGTAGTGAGTTGTATTTACCCAACACCCCTTATGTTCTCATTAGTGGTACCTACAAGTCACCCCGCTTGTATCAGCCAATCACAGTCTGCCATTCCCCTGTGCAGCTCACTGAACCCCACTCCTGTCTTCAGAGTGAGGTCACGGTCTGAAGGGAATGGACTCGTTGTACTGTTCCTTACTAATCTGTATTTGACTTGTGTTTTAGGGCGTTGTATCTACTTGTTCGTAGCGTCCAACAAGTCATTACTTTAGTTGCATGTTGTTGAGGCGGTCAAGGTCGTATTCACCATGTTTATGAGGTATTTTCCTTTCGTGTGTGTCATGCTACTGCTAGCCAGCTAAGCCAGAATGTTAGCCAGTAATGCTAGCTTGTTTGGCCTGGTGGTGAAGCTCGCATCGTTTTAAAGGGAAATATATGATTTGTATTGTCTGTTTATGCGTATAGCTGTGTTTATGGGACATTCAGCACCTTGATATACCTTCACTCTACTGTTGTCACGACTTCTGTCCACTTCCGTCGGGTCCCTCTCCTTGTTTGGGCGGCGTTCGGCGGTCGACGTCGCCGGCCTTCTAGCCACCGCCGATCCCATTTTTCATTTTCCATTTGTTTTGTCTTTGTCTTATCACACCTGGCTTCACTCAACCAATTACCTGTTTATTATTTAACCCTCTGTTCCCCAGGTATTGTTTGTGAGTGATTGTTTATTGTATTTTCGGTCCGTCATGGTGTGCTCGTAATGTTACTTTGTACATTTGTCTTATTGAGTTAAAAGTACGTTGATTACTCATATATGCCGTCCTGACTCTCTACACCAGCTACACACAGGACCCTTACAACTGTGTACTGAAATTGTAGCATGTCATTTAACCTTCGGGCTCCCGAGTGGCCACAGCGGTCTAAGACTCTGCATTTCAGTGCCTGGAGGCATCACTACAGACCCTGGTTCGATTCCAGCTGTGATTGGGAGTCCCGCAGGGCGGCGCACAATTGGCCCAGCGTTGTTTCCGGTAGGCCGTCATTGTAATTAAGAGTTAGTTCTTAACTGACTTGCCTGGTTTAACTAAAGGATAAAGAGATAAAGACCTGTTCCTCGGTGTGGTTACAGTTCCACGTCGTGGTCTCGGGGTCGCATTTCAGTTACTTTCTATGTCATTCCTTTGGAGTAGATTTATCAAACCAGTAATTGGGCCTTTGTCCTGTGAGTGTATTTCTCTATTATAGCTGGTGTATTTGACTTATCATGTCATAGCAGGATAGAGATGCTGTTATACTATGTCATCTGGTCTACTGTATAGAAACAGGTATATCTCCACAGTCTAGTCTATGTTTTCTATGTCATCTGGTCTACTGTATAGCAACAGGTATATCTCCACAGTCTAGTCTATGGGCCTGTATGTTGTCTATGTAATCTGGTCTACTGTATAGAAACATGTATATCTCCACAGTCTAGTCTATGGGCCTGTATGTTTTCTATGTAATCTGGTCTACTGTATAGCAACAGGTATATCTCCACAGTCTAGTCTATGTTTTCTATGTCATCTGGTCTACTGTATAGAAACAGGTATATCTCCACAGTCTAGTCTATGTTTTCTATGTCATCTGGTCTACTGTATAGCAACAGGTATATCTCCACAGTCTAGTCTATGTTTTCTATGTCATCTGGTCTACTGTATAGCAACAGGTATATCTCCACAGTCTAGTCTATGGGCCTGTATGTTGTCTATGTAATCTGGTCTACTGTATAGAAACATGTATATCTCCACAGTCTAGTCTATGGGCCTGTATGTTTTCTATGTAATCTGGTCTACTGTATAGCAACAGGTATATCTCCACAGTCTAGTCTATGTTTTCTATGTCATCTGGTCTACTGTATAGAAACAGGTATATCTCCACAGTCTAGTCTATGTTTTCTATGTCATCTGGTCTACTGTATAGCAACAGGTATATCTCCACAGTCTAGTCTATGTTTTCTATGTCATCTGGTCTACTGTATAGCAACAGGTATATCTCCACAGTCTAGTCTATGTTTTCTATGTCATCTGGTCTACTGTATAGCAACAGGTATATCTCCACAGTCTAGTCTATGGGCCTGTATGTTTTCTATGTAATCTGGTCTACTGTATAGCAACATGTATATCTCCACAGTCTAGTCTATGGGCCTGTATGTTTTCTATGTAATCTGGTCTACTGTATAGCAACAGGTATATCTCCACAGTCTAGTCTATGGGCCTGTATGTTTTCTATGTAATCTGGTCTACTGTATAGCAACATGTATATCTCCACAGTCTAGTCTATGGGCCTGTATGTTTTCTATGTCATCTGGTCTACTGTATAGCAACATGTATATCTCCACAGTCTAGTCTATGGGCCTGTATGTTTTCTATGTAATCTGGTCTACTGTATAGCAACATGTATGTATCTCCACAGTCTAGTCTATGTTTTCTATGTAATCTGGTCTACTGTATAGAAACATGTATATCTTCACAGTCTAGTCTATGTTTTCTATGTAATCTGGTCTACTGTATAGCAACATGTATATCTCCACAGTCTAGTCTATGTTTTCTATGTAATCTGGTCTACTGTATAGAAACATGTATATCTCCACAGTCTAGTCTATAGGCCTCTATGTTTTCTATGTAATCTGGTCTACTGTATAGAAACATGTATATCTCCACAGTCTAGTCTATAGGCCTGTATGTGTTCTATGTAATCTGGTCTACTGTATAGAAACAGGTATATCTCCACAGTCTAGTCTATGTTTTCTATGTAATCCGGTCTACTGTATAGAAACAGGTATATCTCCACAGTCTAGTCTATGGGCCTGTATGTTTTCTATGTAATCTGGTCTACTATATAGAAACAGGTATATCTCCACAGTCTAGTCTATGGGCCTGTATGTTTTCTATGTAATCTGGTCTACTATATAGAAACAGGTATATCTCCACAGTCTAGTCTATGGGCCTGTATGTGTTCTATGTAATCTGGTCTACTGTATAGAAACATGTACATCTCCACAGTCTAGTCTATGTTTTCTATGTAATCTGGTCTACTATATAGAAACAGGTATATCTCCACAGTCTAGTCTATGGGCCTGTATGTTTTCTATGTAATCTGGTCTACTATATAGAAACAGGTATATCTCCACAGTCTAGTCTATGGGCCTGTATGTTTTCTATGTAATCTGGTCTACTGTATAGAAACAGGTATATCTCCACAGTCTAGTCTATGGGCCTGTATGTTGTCTATGTAATCTGGTCTACTGTATAGAAACAGGTATATCTCCACAGTCTAGTCTATGGGCCTGTATGTTGTCTATGTAATCTGGTCTACTATATAGAAACATGTATATCTCCACAGTCTAGTCTATGGGCCTGTATGTTGTCTATGTAATCTGGTCTACTATATAGAAACATGTATATCTCCACAGTCTAGTCTATGGGCCTGTATGTTGTCTATGTAATCTGGTCTACTGTATAGAAACATGTATATCTCCACAGTCTAGTCTATGGGCCTGTATGTTTTCTATGTAATCTGGTCTACTGTATAGAAACATGTATATCTCCACAGTCTAGTCTATGGGCCTGTATGTTGTCTATGTAATCTGGTCTACTGTATAGCAACATGTATATCTCCACAGTCTAGTCTATGGGCCTGTATGTTGTCTATGTAATCTGGTCTACTATATAGAAACATGTATATCTCCACAGTCTAGTCTATGGGCCTGTATGTTGTCTATGTAATCTGGTCTACTATATAGAAACTCCCTCTCCCATTCTCTCCCACTCCCTCTCCCATTCTCTCCCACTCCCTCTCCCATTCTCTCCCACTCCCTCTCACATTCTCTCCCACTCCCTCTCACATTTTCTCCCACTCCCTCTCACATTTTCTCCCACTCCCTCTCACATACTCTCCCACTCCCTCTCACATACTCTCCCACTCCCTCTCACATACTCTCCCACTCCCTCTCACATACTCTCCCACTCCCTCTCACATTCTCTCCCACTCCCTCTCCCATTCTCTCCACTCCCTCTCCCATTCTCTCCCACCCCTCTCCCATTCTCTCCCACTCCCTCTCACATATATCTCCACAGTCTAGTCTATGGGCCTGTATGTGTTCTATGTAATCCGGTAGTCATGGTTATTCCCTTCTATTCTTTCTCCATAGAACCACTTTCATACACTCACATGTTTTACTGTGAGCCATCATTACAGAGGAGTGTGGTGTGTTGACTCCATATCTGACATAAACCTGTTCTGAAGACATCTGACATGTTGTTGCCAGACAGACCTGGTGGCTGAACCTTATCCACTGGCTCCTACAGAGCCTTCAGAAAGTATTCAAATTCAACATGGATTAAACACATGTTCTCTCTCACACATCTACACATCTATTACCCATAATGACAAAGTGAAAACATGTTCATCACAGCCTACCTACCAGTAGCTCTCAGCCAGTAGAGACTGCTGATGGGGGGACTTCATCATAGTACACTACTTTCTGTAGTACACTAAGGACGAGGGGAAGAGTTGATAACATAGTACACTACTTTCTGTTATACACTAAGGACCAGGGGAAGAGTTGATAACATAGTGCACTACTTTCTGTTGTACACTAAGGACCAGGGAAGAGTTGATAACATAGTGCACTACTTTCTGTAGTACACTAAGGACGAGGGAAGAGTTGATAACATAGTACACTACTTTCTGTTGTACACTAAGGACCAGGGGAAGAGTTGATAACATAGTGCACTACTTTCTGTTGTACACTAAGGACCAGGGGAAGAGTTGACAACATAGTACACTACTTTCTGTTGTACACTAAGGACCAGGGGAAGAGTTGATAACATAGTGCACTACTTTCTGTTGTACACTAAGGACCAGGGGAAGAGTTGATAACATAGTACACTACTTTCTGTTGTACACTAAGGACCAGGGGAAGAGTTGCAGGATGAGGGGAGAAGAGAATAAACGACTCGTCAGATGCACAGCTGAAAGCATTCATCCCAAATGTGTCTTCCACATTTAACCCAACCCCTCTGAATCAGAGAGGTGCGGAGGTCTGCCTTAATCCACGTCATCAGCTCCCATGCAGCAGTTGTTGTGTTTGGGGGTTAACTGCCTTGCTCAAGGGCAGAACAACATTTTGGCTCGGGGATTCAAGCAGCGAACTTTCAGTTACTAGCCCAACACTTTTAACCTAGGCCAACTACTTAGAAAAAACTACTAATTTATTTTTGTGTATCATTTCATTTTCTTTAGTAGCTCTCACGCTCGAAACGTTTGGAGACCCCAACTATCACTAGTTTAGTGATAAACACTTGTATTTCACACAGAGTGAGTCCATTCAACATATTCTGTGACTTGTTATGCACATTCTTACTCCTGAGCTTATCTAGGCTCGCCATTACAAAGGTGTTGAATACTTATGGACAGCTTTTAATTTTTTATTAATTTGTAAAAAAATGTCTAAAAACATAATTACACTTTGATATTATGGGGTATGGTGTGTAGGACAGTGACACAAGATCTCAACTGAACCCATTTTAAATTCAGGCTGTAATACAAAAAGTCAAGTGGTGTGAATCCTATCTGAAGGTGCTGTATATCTCTCTACTACGGCCTGGTGTGAATCCTATCTGAAGGTGCTGTATATCTCTCTACTACGGCCTGGTGTGAATCCTATCTGAAGGTGCTGTATATCTCTCTACTACGGCCTGGTGTGAATCCTATCTGAAGGTGCTGTATATCTCTACTACGGCCTGGTGTGAATCCTATCTGAAGGTGCTGTATATCTCTACTACGGCCTGGTGTGAATCCTATCTGAAGGTGCTGTATATCTCTCTACTACGGCCTGTTCTACACGGTCCTCCCAGATCAGATTGGAGTATAATAAATAAAACGGATAAAACATTTTCCAGAGAAGAGAGAAATGAGATTTGTTGTTCAAATGAAGTAACAGCAGGACACTTGAAATGTTGAACACATTTTTTACTCAGGAGACAATCGCAGTGAACCATTTAAGAAAAACAAAATGTGAACTAATACAAGGAACAAATACCAGTTAGTAGGTTTGTTATTGTAGCAATATTTCAGCTAGGAAACTTTACGAGTGCTAATGCACGTTTCATTTTGTTCTCAGCAGGATCATAATAGTCATATTAGGAAAATACATGCAACCTCTCGAACGAATAACAGGGAATAAATCTGGTAAATTAAATTAAATGCAATGTTGAGAGACAGCCACAGACCTCGTGTTGAGAGACAGCCACAGATCTCATGTTGAGAGACAGCCACAGAGCTCATGTTGAGAGACAGCCACAGAGCTCATGTTGAGAGACAGCCACAGACCTCGTGTTGAGAGACAGCCACAGACCTCGTGTTGAGAGACAGCCACAGAGCTCATGTTGAGAGACAGCCACAGACCTCGTGTTGAGAGACAGCCACAGACCTCGTGTTGAGAGACAGCCACAGACCTCGTGTTGAGAGACAGCCACAGAGCTCATGTTGAGAGACAGCCACAGAGCTCATGCTGAGAGACAGCCACACACCTCATGTTGAGAGACAGCCACAGACCTTGTGTTGAGAGACAGCCACAGACCTCGTGTTGAGAGACAGCCACAGAGCTCATGTTGAGAGACAGCCACAGACCTCATGTTGAGAGACAGCCACAGAGCTCATGTTGAGAGTTGAGAGACAGCCACAGACCTCGTGTTGAGAGACAGCCACAGAGCTCATGTTGAGAGACAGCCACAAAGCTCATGTTGAGAGAGACAGCCACAGAGCTCATGCTGAGAGACAGCCACAGACCTCATATTGAGAGACAGCCACAGAGCTCATGTTGAGAGACAGCCACAGACCTCGTGTTGAGAGACAGCCACAGAGCTCATGTTGAGAGACAGCCACAGAGCTCATGTTGAGAGACAGCCACAGAGCTCATGTTGAGAGACAGCCACAGAGCTCTTGTTGAGAGACAGCCACAGAGCTCATGTTGAGAGACAGCCACAGAGCTCATGCTGAGAGACAGCCACAGAGCGCATGTTGAGAGAGACAGCCATAATAACTAATACCTCATGGTCACAACCAACCCACTGTGGCTAGACTGCTGACAGTCATATCTGTCATAGATATCATCAAGATCTGTAATGGATCTCTTAGCAAGAAGTCTCTCTTCAAGTGATGGGCCAGAATCAGATGATGTCGTAGTATTTTAATGATCCGTCCCCATTTCCCTCTCTGATCGCTCCTCCGAGTGTCATTGTGGTGACAAATAGATCAGGGATGAGCTCCCAACTCTTTTCTACGGAGGTTACAGTCCTGATCCATACATACAGTTGATACAGTAGGCCTACACACCTGGTTTCTCAGGTCTAAATCACTCACTGATTTGAAGGTGGTTACAGTCCTGATCCATACATACAGTTGATACAGTAGGCCTACACACCTGGTTTCTCAGGTCTAAATCACTCACTGATTTGAAGGTGGTTTCAATCCTGACCCATACATACAGTTGATACAGTAGGCCTACACACCTGGTTTCTCAGGTCTAAATCACTCACTGTTTTGAAGGTGGTTTCAGTCCTGACCCATACATACAGTTGATACAGTAGGCCTACACACCTGGTTTCTCAGGTCTAAATCACTCACTGTTTTGAAGGTGGTTTCAGTCCTGACCCATACATACAGTTGATACAGTAGGCCTACACACCTGGTTTCTCAGGTCTAAATCACTCACTGATTTGAAGGTGGTTTCAGTCCTGACCCATACATATCATAGCCCCCCCCCCGTCCCTGAAATAGCCGCCTGTCTCTAAAATTGTTCCCCAAAACTGAAATAGTTGCCTGTCGCTGAAATAGTTGCCCTTTCCTGAAATATTTGCTCATCCCTAAAATAGAAGCAGGATGAAGCTTGGTGGGTGTCTGTGTTGTTTCAGTCTGGTAAACATCCTATCACAATAAACACACCCCCATGCTGAGATTAACATCCCACATCCCCTCAGGCAGTGCCTTTAGGCCCTCTAGGAAACTCCAGACACACACACACACACACACACACACACACACACACACACACACACACACACACACACACACACACACACACACACACACACACACACACACACACACACACACACACACACACACACACACACACACACACACACACACACACACACACACACACACACACACACACACACACACACACACACACACACACTCCTTTCTTTCCTGTAGGAAAATAACCCCAACAGCCCCTCTACTCTCCTCTACTGTGGCTGTACTAACACCCTGCCCAACACCATAGTGCCCTTCAAGCTCATCACTAAAAGCCAAGGACCCTGGGACTGAACACCTTTTTTATTTTTTTTGTATGCTGCATTGTTGGGTAGCGAAGCATTTCACTGTTAGTCTACACATGTTGTTCACAAAGCATGTGACAATTCAAAATAGATTTAAATTTGATTTGGCCTGGTCTCGTCACATGACACACCATGGTTACTGCCTTTAATTGTCTAGAAGAAAAAGAAACGCACACCTATTTAGACGAGGTGCTGGCTAGTGGAGTGGAAAACTTGAAAATAAAAGAGAGCCGCACACTCTAGGAGCTCAGATGCAAAAATTGAATTTCCAACGTTTCGACAGCCAAGCTGTCTTACCCTGATGAAGACAAGCTGGCTGTCTTACCCTGATGAAGACACCCTGGCTGTCTTAACCTGATGAAGACACCCTGGCTGTCTTACCCTGATGAAGACACCCTGGCTGTCTTACCCTGATGAAGACAAGCTGGCTGTCTTACCCTGATGAAGACACCCTGGCTGTCTTACCCTGATGAAGACACCCTGGCTGTCTTACCCTGATGAAGACACCCTGGCTGTCTTACCCTGATGAAGACACCCTGGCTGTCTTACCCTGATGAAGACAGCTTGGCTGTCGAAACGTTGGTAATTCCATTTTTGCATCTGAGCTCCTAGAGTGTGCGGCTCTCTTTTATTTTCAAACTGCCTTTAATGGCCCAGTTTCTGACAAGCAGAGTTTCTCAGCACAGCAGTGAATTAGCATTACATCACAGAGCACAGCACAGACCCGGCCCATGTCTGAGTACAAGTGTGCGTCCCAAATGACACCCAATTCCCTATGCAGTGCACTACTTTTGACCAGAGCCCTATTGGCCCTATTGGCCCTGGTCAAAGGTAGTGCACTATAAAGTGAGAAGGGTGCCATCTGGCACACAGCCCAAGTCCCAGCCCTCACTGGTCTCAGGTCAGACTCTCTGTTAGAGAGGAGCTGAGGAGATAGAGCTGAATGTGTTGGTTTCAGTTGAAGCCAGGCATAAACTAGAAAAGGAAAAACCTTCTTTGTCTCTTTATATTTTATTGTTTATAACCTTACAATTATGCACCCAAATACATTTTTTACAAGGACTATAGTGTTGACCACACCAAGACCTGATTATCTCAGTACACTAAAAAACAACACTTTTTTCCCTGAACAGTTTCTTTAAAGACCTCTGACCTGTGACACGTTATTGACGTCCTTGTCACACGCATTTGGAGCAGGTGCCCCCCTCTCTGTTCCCCGTGACACAGACTCCTGGTAGAAAGATCCCAGTCAAGTCAAGCAAATGGCAGACATGCATATAAAGGTTTGACCCTAACGTCCGTAGTTTCACTGCTGTGTCTCGACGGGAGCAATCGTTTCCCAAGTTTCCCACTATTTGCTTTGACAAAACATCTCCTGGATTCAGTCTATTTAAAAATATAAAAAAACATCAGGTTCTCTCTGGGCAGACAACAACATTTGAAGTTTCTAGGAAGGCAGATCTTAGAGGCCAGTGAGGATGTGATCATCCCCTCCGATTCCCAGCAACCTTCCTGTTTTTGAGTCTCTTTGTCTTGTCCCTGCATCACATTCAACCTGATTGAATACTCCCAAATGGAACCCTAGTCCCTATATAGTGCCCTGCTTTTGTCCAGAGCCCTATGGATGCCATTTTGGACACAGACAAGTGACTGGGAGCCAGACACACAGCACTAATAAATATGACTAGATCTACAGTATGCTGTAGTACATAGAGGAGACGTAGCCTAACGTGACTGGGAGCCAGACACACAGCACTAATAAATATGACTAGTTCTATAGTATGCTGTAGTACATAGAGGAGACGTAGCCTAACGTGACTGGGAGCCAGACACACAGCACTAATAAATATGACTAGTTCTACAGTATGCTGTAGTACATAGAGGAGACGTAGCCTAACGTGACTGGGAGCCAGACACACAGCACTAATAAATATGACTAGTTCTACAGTATGCTGTAGTACATAGAGGAGACGTAGCCTAACGTGACTGGGAGCCAGACACACAGCACTAATAAATATGACTAGATCTACAGAATTAGGTCAGGTACAGAAGGAAGCAGGCAGGCTCTCTGCTAAAGCACATGACCGAATTAGGTCAGGTACAGGAGGAAGCAGGCAGGCTCTCTGCTAAAGTACATGACAGAATTAGGTCAGGTACAGAAGGAAGCAGGCAGGCTCTCTGCTAAGCACATGACAGAATTAGGTCAGGTACAGAAGGAAGCAGGCAGGCTCTCTGCTAAAGCACATGACAGAATTAGGTCAGGTACAGAAGGAAGCAGGCAGGCTCTCTGCTAAAGCACATGACGGAATTAGGTCAGGTACAGAAGGAAGCAGGCAGGCTCTCTGCTAAAGCACATGACAGAATTAGGTCAGGTACAGAAGGAAGCAGGCAGGCTCTCTGCTAAAGCACGTGACAGAATTAGGTCAGGTACAGAAGGAAGCAGGCAGGCTCTCTGCTAAGCACATGACAGAATTAGGTCAGGTACAGAAGGAAGCAGGCAGGCTCTCTGCTAAGCACATGACAGAATTAGGTCAGGTACAGAAGGAAGCAGGCAGGCGCTCTGCTAAGCACATGACAGAATTAGGTCAGGTACAGAAGGAAGTCTAGTCTATGGGCCTGTATGTTTTCTATGTAATCTGGTCTACTGTATAGCAACAGGTATATCTCCACAGTCTAGTCTATGGGCCTGTATGTTTTCTATGTAATCTGGTCTACTGTATAGCAACATGTATATCTCCACAGTCTAGTCTATGGGCCTGTATGTTTTCTATGTCATCTGGTCTACTGTATAGCAACATGTATATCTCCACAGTCTAGTCTATGGGCCTGTATGTTTTCTATGTAATCTGGTCTACTGTATAGCAACATGTATGTATCTCCACAGTCTAGTCTATGTTTTCTATGTAATCTGGTCTACTGTATAGAAACATGTATATCTTCACAGTCTAGTCTATGTTTTCTATGTAATCTGGTCTACTGTATAGCAACATGTATATCTCCACAGTCTAGTCTATGTTTTCTATGTAATCTGGTCTACTGTATAGAAACATGTATATCTCCACAGTCTAGTCTATAGGCCTGTATGTTGTCTATGTAATCTGGTCTACTGTATAGCAACATGTATGTATCTCCACAGTCTAGTCTATGTTTTCTATGTAATCTGGTCTACTGTATAGCAACATGTATATCTCCACAGTCTAGTCTATAGGCCTGTATGTGTTCTATGTAATCTGGTCTACTGTATAGAAACAGGTATATCTCCACAGTCTAGTCTATGTTTTCTATGTAATCCGGTCTACTGTATAGAAACAGGTATATCTCCACAGTCTAGTCTATGGGCCTGTATGTTTTCTATGTAATCTGGTCTACTATATAGAAACAGGTATATCTCCACAGTCTAGTCTATGGGCCTGTATGTTTTCTATGTAATCTGGTCTACTATATAGAAACAGGTATATCTCCACAGTCTAGTCTATGGGCCTGTATGTGTTCTATGTAATCTGGTCTACTGTATAGAAACATGTACATCTCCACAGTCTAGTCTATGTTTTCTATGTAATCTGGTCTACTATATAGAAACAGGTATATCTCCACAGTCTAGTCTATGGGCCTGTATGTTTTCTATGTAATCTGGTCTACTATATAGAAACAGGTATATCTCCACAGTCTAGTCTATGGGCCTGTATGTTTTCTATGTAATCTGGTCTACTGTATAGAAACAGGTATATCTCCACAGTCTAGTCTATGGGCCTGTATGTTGTCTATGTAATCTGGTCTACTGTATAGAAACAGGTATATCTCCACAGTCTAGTCTATGGGCCTGTATGTTGTCTATGTAATCTGGTCTACTATATAGAAACATGTATATCTCCACAGTCTAGTCTATGGGCCTGTATGTTGTCTATGTAATCTGGTCTACTATATAGAAACATGTATATCTCCACAGTCTAGTCTATGGGCCTGTATGTTGTCTATGTAATCTGGTCTACTGTATAGAAACATGTATATCTCCACAGTCTAGTCTATGGGCCTGTATGTTTTCTATGTAATCTGGTCTACTGTATAGAAACATGTATATCTCCACAGTCTAGTCTATGGGCCTGTATGTTGTCTATGTAATCTGGTCTACTGTATAGCAACATGTATATCTCCACAGTCTAGTCTATGGGCCTGTATGTTGTCTATGTAATCTGGTCTACTATATAGAAACATGTATATCTCCACAGTCTAGTCTATGGGCCTGTATGTTGTCTATGTAATCTGGTCTACTATATAGAAACTCCCTCTCCCATTCTCTCCCACTCCCTCTCCCATTCTCTCCCACTCCCTCTCCCATTCTCTCCCACTCCCTCTCACATTCTCTCCCACTCCCTCTCACATTTTCTCCCACTCCCTCTCACATTTTCTCCCACTCCCTCTCACATACTCTCCCACTCCCTCTCACATACTCTCCCACTCCCTCTCACATACTCTCCCACTCCCTCTCACATACTCTCCCACTCCCTCTCACATTCTCTCCCACTCCCTCTCCCATTCTCTCCCACTCCCTCTCCCATTCTCTCCCACTCCCTCTCCCATTCTCTCCCACTCCCTCTCACATATATCTCCACAGTCTAGTCTATGGGCCTGTATGTGTTCTATGTAATCCGGTAGTCATGGTTATTCCCTTCTATTCTTTCTCCATAGAACCACTTTCATACACTCACATGTTTTACTGTGAGCCATCATTACAGAGGAGTGTGGTGTGTTGACTCCATATCTGACATAAACCTGTTCTGAAGACATCTGACATGTTGTTGCCAGACAGACCTGGTGGCTGAACCTTATCCACTGGCTCCTACAGAGCCTTCAGAAAGTATTCAAATTCAACATGGATTAAACACATGTTCTCTCTCACACATCTACACATCTATTACCCATAATGACAAAGTGAAAACATGTTCATCACAGCCTACCTACCAGTAGCTCTCAGCCAGTAGAGACTGCTGATGGGGGGACTTCATCATAGTACACTACTTTCTGTAGTACACTAAGGACGAGGGGAAGAGTTGATAACATAGTACACTACTTTCTGTTATACACTAAGGACCAGGGGAAGAGTTGATAACATAGTGCACTACTTTCTGTTGTACACTAAGGACCAGGGGAAGAGTTGATAACATAGTGCACTACTTTCTGTAGTACACTAAGGACGAGGGGAAGAGTTGATAACATAGTACACTACTTTCTGTTGTACACTAAGGACCAGGGGAAGAGTTGATAACATAGTGCACTACTTTCTGTTGTACACTAAGGACCAGGGGAAGAGTTGACAACATAGTACACTACTTTCTGTTGTACACTAAGGACCAGGGGAAGAGTTGATAACATAGTGCACTACTTTCTGTTGTACACTAAGGACCAGGGGAAGAGTTGATAACATAGTACACTACTTTCTGTTGTACACTAAGGACCAGGGGAAGAGTTGCAGGATGAGGGGAGAAGAGAATAAACGACTCGTCAGATGCACAGCTGAAAGCATTCATCCCAAATGTGTCTTCCACATTTAACCCAACCCCTCTGAATCAGAGAGGTGCGGAGGTCTGCCTTAATCCACGTCATCAGCTCCCATGCAGCAGTTGTTGTGTTTGGGGGTTAACTGCCTTGCTCAAGGGCAGAACAACATTTTGGCTCGGGGATTCAAGCAGCGAACTTTCAGTTACTAGCCCAACACTTTTAACCTAGGCCAACTACTTAGAAAAAACTACTAATTTATTTTTGTGTATCATTTCATTTTCTTTAGTAGCTCTCACGCTCGAAACGTTTGGAGACCCCAACTATCACTAGTTTAGTGATAAACACTTGTATTTCACACAGAGTGAGTCCATTCAACATATTCTGTGACTTGTTATGCACATTCTTACTCCTGAGCTTATCTAGGCTCGCCATTACAAAGGTGTTGAATACTTATGGACAGCTTTTAATTTTTTATTAATTTGTAAAAAAATGTCTAAAAACATAATTACACTTTGATATTATGGGGTATGGTGTGTAGGACAGTGACACAAGATCTCAACTGAACCCATTTTAAATTCAGGCTGTAATACAAAAAGTCAAGTGGTGTGAATCCTATCTGAAGGTGCTGTATATCTCTCTACTACGGCCTGGTGTGAATCCTATCTGAAGGTGCTGTATATCTCTCTACTACGGCCTGGTGTGAATCCTATCTGAAGGTGCTGTATATCTCTCTACTACGGCCTGGTGTGAATCCTATCTGAAGGTGCTGTATATCTCTCTACTACGGCCTGGTGTGAATCCTATCTGAAGGTGCTGTATATCTCTACTACGGCCTGGTGTGAATCCTATCTGAAGGTGCTGTATATCTCTCTACTACGGCCTGTTCTACACGGTCCTCCCAGATCAGATTGGAGTATAATAAATAAAACGGATAAAACATTTTCCAGAGAAGAGAGAAATGAGATTTGTTGTTCAAATGAAGTAACAGCAGGACACTTGAAATGTTGAACACATTTTTTACTCAGGAGACAATCGCAGTGAACCATTTAAGAAAAACAAAATGTGAACTAATACAAGGAACAAATACCAGTTAGTAGGTTTGTTATTGTAGCAATATTTCAGCTAGGAAACTTTACGAGTGCTAATGCACGTTTCATTTTGTTCTCAGCAGGATCATAATAGTCATATTAGGAAAATACATGCAACCTCTCGAACGAATAACAGGGAATAAATCTGGTAAATTAAATTAAATGCAATGTTGAGAGACAGCCACAGACCTCGTGTTGAGAGACAGCCACAGATCTCATGTTGAGAGACAGCCACAGAGCTCATGTTGAGAGACAGCCACAGAGCTCATGTTGAGAGACAGCCACAGACCTCGTGTTGAGAGACAGCCACAGACCTCGTGTTGAGAGACAGCCACAGAGCTCATGTTGAGAGACAGCCACAGACCTCGTGTTGAGAGACAGCCACAGACCTCGTGTTGAGAGACAGCCACAGACCTCGTGTTGAGAGACAGCCACAGAGCTCATGTTGAGAGACAGCCACAGAGCTCATGCTGAGAGACAGCCACACACCTCATGTTGAGAGACAGCCACAGACCTTGTGTTGAGAGACAGCCACAGACCTCGTGTTGAGAGACAGCCACAGAGCTCATGTTGAGAGACAGCCACAGACCTCATGTTGAGAGACAGCCACAGAGCTCATGTTGAGAGTTGAGAGACAGCCACAGACCTCGTGTTGAGAGACAGCCACAGAGCTCATGTTGAGAGACAGCCACAAAGCTCATGTTGAGAGAGACAGCCACAGAGCTCATGCTGAGAGACAGCCACAGACCTCATATTGAGAGACAGCCACAGAGCTCATGTTGAGAGACAGCCACAGACCTCGTGTTGAGAGACAGCCACAGAGCTCATGTTGAGAGACAGCCACAGAGCTCATGTTGAGAGACAGCCACAGAGCTCATGTTGAGAGACAGCCACAGAGCTCTTGTTGAGAGACAGCCACAGAGCTCATGTTGAGAGACAGCCACAGAGCTCATGCTGAGAGACAGCCACAGAGCGCATGTTGAGAGAGACAGCCATAATAACTAATACCTCATGGTCACAACCAACCCACTGTGGCTAGACTGCTGACAGTCATATCTGTCATAGATATCATCAAGATCTGTAATGGATCTCTTAGCAAGAAGTCTCTCTTCAAGTGATGGGCCAGAATCAGATGATGTCGTAGTATTTTAATGATCCGTCCCCATTTCCCTCTCTGATCGCTCCTCCGAGTGTCATTGTGGTGACAAATAGATCAGGGATGAGCTCCCAACTCTTTTCTACGGAGGTTACAGTCCTGATCCATACATACAGTTGATACAGTAGGCCTACACACCTGGTTTCTCAGGTCTAAATCACTCACTGATTTGAAGGTGGTTACAGTCCTGATCCATACATACAGTTGATACAGTAGGCCTACACACCTGGTTTCTCAGGTCTAAATCACTCACTGATTTGAAGGTGGTTTCAATCCTGACCCATACATACAGTTGATACAGTAGGCCTACACACCTGGTTTCTCAGGTCTAAATCACTCACTGTTTTGAAGGTGGTTTCAGTCCTGACCCATACATACAGTTGATACAGTAGGCCTACACACCTGGTTTCTCAGGTCTAAATCACTCACTGTTTTGAAGGTGGTTTCAGTCCTGACCCATACATACAGTTGATACAGTAGGCCTACACACCTGGTTTCTCAGGTCTAAATCACTCACTGATTTGAAGGTGGTTTCAGTCCTGACCCATACATATCATAGCCCCCCCCCCGTCCCTGAAATAGCCGCCTGTCTCTAAAATTGTTCCCCAAAACTGAAATAGTTGCCTGTCGCTGAAATAGTTGCCCTTTCCTGAAATATTTGCTCATCCCTAAAATAGAAGCAGGATGAAGCTTGGTGGGTGTCTGTGTTGTTTCAGTCTGGTAAACATCCTATCACAATAAACACACCCCCATGCTGAGATTAACATCCCACATCCCCTCAGGCAGTGCCTTTAGGCCCTCTAGGAAACTCCAGACACACACACACACACACACACACACACACACACACACACACACACACACACACACACACACACACACACACACACACACACACACACACACACACACACACACACACACACACACACACACACACACACACACACACACACACTCCTTTCTTTCCTGTAGGAAAATAACCCCAACAGCCCCTCTACTCTCCTCTACTGTGGCTGTACTAACACCCTGCCCAACACCATAGTGCCCTTCAAGCTCATCACTAAAAGCCAAGGACCCTGGGACTGAACACCTTTTTTATTTTTTTTGTATGCTGCATTGTTGGGTAGCGAAGCATTTCACTGTTAGTCTACACATGTTGTTCACAAAGCATGTGACAATTCAAAATAGATTTAAATTTGATTTGGCCTGGTCTCGTCACATGACACACCATGGTTACTGCCTTTAATTGTCTAGAAGAAAAAGAAACGCACACCTATTTAGACGAGGTGCTGGCTAGTGGAGTGGAAAACTTGAAAATAAAAGAGAGCCGCACACTCTAGGAGCTCAGATGCAAAAATTGAATTTCCAACGTTTCGACAGCCAAGCTGTCTTACCCTGATGAAGACAAGCTGGCTGTCTTACCCTGATGAAGACACCCTGGCTGTCTTAACCTGATGAAGACACCCTGGCTGTCTTACCTGATGAAGACACCCTGGCTGTCTTACCCTGATGAAGACAAGCTGGCTGTCTTACCTGATGAAGACACCCTGGCTGTCTTACCCTGATGAAGACACCCTGGCTGTCTTACCCTGATGAAGACACCCTGGCTGTCTTACCCTGATGAAGACACCCTGGCTGTCTTACCCTGATGAAGACAGCTTGGCTGTCGAAACGTTGGTAATTCCATTTTTGCATCTGAGCTCCTAGAGTGTGCGGCTCTCTTTTATTTTCAAACTGCCTTTAATGGCCCAGTTTCTGACAAGCAGAGTTTCTCAGCACAGCAGTGAATTAGCATTACATCACAGAGCACAGCACAGACCCGGCCCATGTCTGAGTACAAGTGTGCGTCCCAAATGACACCCAATTCCCTATGCAGTGCACTACTTTTGACCAGAGCCCTATTGGCCCTATTGGCCCTGGTCAAAGGTAGTGCACTATAAAGTGAGAAGGGTGCCATCTGGCACACAGCCCAAGTCCCAGCCCTCACTGGTCTCAGGTCAGACTCTCTGTTAGAGAGGAGCTGAGGAGATAGAGCTGAATGTGTTGGTTTCAGTTGAAGCCAGGCATAAACTAGAAAAGGAAAAACCTTCTTTGTCTCTTTATATTTTATTGTTTATAACCTTACAATTATGCACCCAAATACATTTTTTACAAGGACTATAGTGTTGACCACACCAAGACCTGATTATCTCAGTACACTAAAAAACAACACTTTTTTTCCCTGAACAGTTTCTTTAAAGACCTCTGACCTGTGACACGTTATTGACGTCCTTGTCACACGCATTTGGAGCAGGTGCCCCCCTCTCTGTTCCCCGTGACACAGACTCCTGGTAGAAAGATCCCAGTCAAGTCAAGCAAATGGCAGACATGCATATAAAGGTTTGACCCTAACGTCCGTAGTTTCACTGCTGTGTCTCGACGGGAGCAATCGTTTCCCAAGTTTCCCACTATTTGCTTTGACAAAACATCTCCTGGATTCAGTCTATTTAAAAATATAAAAAAACATCAGGTTCTCTCTGGGCAGACAACAACATTTGAAGTTTCTAGGAAGGCAGATCTTAGAGGCCAGTGAGGATGTGATCATCCCCTCCGATTCCCAGCAACCTTCCTGTTTTTTGAGTCTCTTTGTCTTGTCCCTGCATCACATTCAACCTGATTGAATACTCCCAAATGGAACCCTAGTCCCTATATAGTGCCCTGCTTTTGTCCAGAGCCCTATGGATGCCATTTTGGACACAGACAAGTGACTGGGAGCCAGACACACAGCACTAATAAATATGACTAGATCTACAGTATGCTGTAGTACATAGAGGAGACGTAGCCTAACGTGACTGGGAGCCAGACACACAGCACTAATAAATATGACTAGTTCTATAGTATGCTGTAGTACATAGAGGAGACGTAGCCTAACGTGACTGGGAGCCAGACACACAGCACTAATAAATATGACTAGTTCTACAGTATGCTGTAGTACATAGAGGAGACGTAGCCTAACGTGACTGGGAGCCAGACACACAGCACTAATAAATATGACTAGTTCTACAGTATGCTGTAGTACATAGAGGAGACGTAGCCTAACGTGACTGGGAGCCAGACACACAGCACTAATAAATATGACTAGATCTACAGAATTAGGTCAGGTACAGAAGGAAGCAGGCAGGCTCTCTGCTAAGCACATGACAGAATTAGGTCAGGTACAGAAGGAAGCAGGCAGGCTCTCTGCTAAAGCACATGACAGAATTAGGTCAGGTACAGAAGGAAGCAGGCAGGCTCTCTGCTAAAGCACATGACAGAATTAGGTCAGGTACCGAAGGAAGCAGGCAGGTTCTCTGCTAAAGCACATGACAGAATTAGGTCAGGTACAGAAGGAAGCAGGCAGGCTCTCTGCTAAAGCACATGACAGAATTAGGTCAGGTACAGAAGGAAGCAGGCAGGCTCTCTGCTAAGCACATGACCGAATTAGGTCAGGTACAGGAGGAAGCAGGCAGGCTCTCTGCTAAAGTACATGACAGAATTAGGTCAGGTACAGGAGGAAGCAGGCAGGCTCTCTGCTAAAGTACATGACAGAATTAGGTCAGGTACAGAAGGAAGCAGGCAGGCTCTCTGCTAAGCACATGACAGAATTAGGTCAGGTACAGAAGGAAGCAGGCAGGCTCTCTGCTAAGCACATGACAGAATTAGGTCAGGTACAGAAGGAAGCAGGCAGGCGCTCTGCTAAGCACATGACAGAATTAGGTCAGGTACAGAAGGAAGCAGGCAGGCTCTCTGCTAAGCACATGACAGAATTAGGTCAGGTACAGAAGGAAGCAGGCAGGCGCTCTGCTAAGCACATGACAGAATTAGGTCAGGTACAGAAGGAAGCAGGCAGGCTCTCTGCTAAAGCACATGACAGAATTAGGTCAGGTACAGAAGGAAGCAGGCAGGCGCTCTGCTCTGAATGGGATTTATCCTGTCCAAGAAAAGACAAACCTGCAAAATTGTTCAACTCCTTGGGTAGGTCCCAAATGGCATATATAGGGAAAAGGGTGCCATTGGGTCGCAGGCTTGTCCTTTGAAGCTGCAGCCACAACAGTTTTTCATGAGATGACGTCACTTTGTTCATAATCCTTCACGTTCCTGTTGGACATTCTGGAGTTGGTCTTCAATCCATGTCTGGTATTAGGATCCATGTCTGGTCTTCAATCCATGTCTGGTATTAGGATCCATGTCTGGTATTAGGATCCATGTCTGGTCTTCAATCCATGTCTGGTATTAGGATCCATGTCTGGTCTTCAATCCATGTCTGGTATTAGGATCCATGTCTGGTCTTCAATCCATGTCTGGTATTAGGATCCATGTCTGGTCTTCAATCCATGTCTGGTATTAGGATCCATGTCTGGTCTTCAATCCATGTCTGGTATTAGGATCCATGTCTGGTATTAGGATCCATGTCTGGTATTAGGATCCATGTCTGGTATTAGGATCCATGTCTGGTATTAGGATCCATGTCTGGTATTAGGATCCATGTCTGGTATTAGGATCCATGTCTGGTCTTCAATCCATGTCTGGTATTAGGATCCATGTCTGGTCTTCAATCCATGTCTGGTATTAGGATCCATGTCTGGTATTAGGATCCATGTCTGGTATTAGGATCCATGTCTGGTATTAGGATCCATGTCTGGTATTAGGATCCATGTCTGGTCTTCAATCCATGTCTGGTTTTAGGATCCATGTCTGGTATTAGGATCCATGTCTGGTATTAGGATCCATGTCTGGTCTTCAATCCATGTCTGGTATTAGGATCCATGTCTGGTCTTAGGATCCATGTCTGGTATTAGGATCCATGTCTGGTATTAGGATCCATGTCTGGTCTTCAATCCATGTCTGGTATTAGGATCCATGTCTGGTATTAGGATCCATGTCTGGTATTAGGATCCATGTCTGGTCTTCAATCCATGTCTGGTCTTCAATCCATGTCTGGTATTAGGATCCATGTCTGGTATTAGGATCCATGTCTGGTATTAGGATCCATGTCTGGTATTGGGATCCATGTCTGGTCTTCAATCCATGTCTGGTCTTCAATCCATGTCTGGTATTAGGATCCATGTCTGGTCTTCAATCCATGTCTGGTCTTCAATCCATGTCTGGTATTAGGATCCATGTCTGGTAATAGGATCCATGTCTGGTATTAGGATCCATGTCTGGTCTTCAATCCATGTCTGGTATTAGGATCCATGTCTGGTATTAGGATCCATGTCTGGTCTTCGATCCATGTCTGGTATTAGGATCCATGTCTGGTATTAGGATCCATGTCTGGTATTAGGATCCATGTCTGGTATTAGGATCCATGTCTGTCTGGTATTGGGATCCATGTCTGGTATTAGGATCCATGTCTGGTCTTCAATCCATGTCTAGTATTAGGATCCATGTCTGGTATTAGGATCCATGTCTGGTCTTCAATCCATGTCTGGTATTGGGATCCATGTCTGGTATTAGGATCCATGTCTGGTATTGGGATCCATGTCTGGTATTAGGATCCATGTCTGGTCTTCAATCCATGTCTAGTATTAGGATCCATGTCTGGTATTAGGATCCATGTCTGGTCTTCAATCCATGTCTGGTATTGGGATCCATGTCTGGTATTAGGATCCATGTCTGGTATTAGGATCCATGTCTGGTATTAGGATCCATGTCTGGTATTAGGATCCATGTCTGGTATTAGGATCCATGTCTGGTCTTCAATCCATGTCTGGTATTAGGATCCATGTCTGGTCTTCAATCCATGTCTGGTATTAGGATCCATGTCTGGTCTTCAATCCATGTCTGGTATTAGGATCCATGTCTGGTATTAGGATCCATGTCTGGTATTGGGATCCATGTCTGGTATTAGGATCCATGTCTGGTATTAGGATCCATGTCTGGTCTTCAATCCATGTCTGGTATTAGGATCCATGTCTGGTATTAGGATCCATGTCTGGTATTAGGATCCATGTCTGGTATTAGGATCCATGTCTGGTATTGGGATCCATGTCTGGTATTAGGATCCATGTCTGGTATTGGGATCCATGTCTGGTATTAGGATCCATGTCTGGTATTAGGATCCATGTCTGGTATTGGGATCCATGTTTGGTATTAGGATCCATGTCTGGTATTAGGATTCATGTCTGGTATTAGGATCCATGTCTGGTATTAGGATCCATGTCTGGTATTAGGATCCATGTCTGGTATTAGGATCCATGTCTGGTATTAGGATCCATGTCTGGTCTTCAACCCATGTCTGGTATTAGGATCCATGTCTGGTATTAGGATCCATGTCTGGTCTTCAACCCATGTCTGGTATTAGGATCCATGTCTGGTATTAGGATCCATGTCTGGTATTAGGATCCATGTCTGGTATTAGGATCCATGTCTGGTATTAGGATCCATGTCTGGTATTAGGATCCATGTCTGGTATTAGGATCCATGTCTGGTATTAGGATCCATGTCTGGTATTAGGATTCATGTCTGGTATTAGGATCCATGTCTGGTATTAGGATTCATGTCTGGTATTAGGATTCATGTCTGGTACAACAGTCAGCAGGATTCAGGAAACGACTGCAGGAAACCCTTGTAGCTGATCTTCCTCAGAAGCAGATTGTAGATGGTTTAAATGGAGCTCTTTAAAGCTAGTGATTGGCTGGGTAGCATGACGTCAACCATTGTCTTTGTTCCTGAGATTTGACTACTGTTTTGGGACTAGACAGTAGCCCTCGTACCACCGATACTAAGACTGTTATCACAGATTTTGCAAACAATCCTATCATAGTAATGAATTGCTGGCATCATTTGACCGTGGTAAATTGTATGTTTCTCTGCCCAGTTACAGTAGGTCCACTGAGGGCTTGATGGAGGGTCTCATATGTGAAGTAATTCAGAAGGGTTGGTTCACACACCTAACATAGAAAACCCTAAAAACAGATAATACTACTGGTAGCATTCTAGCTTTGTTCTAGCTGTGCTCTAGCTTTGTTCTAGCAGCGTTCTAGCAGCGCTCTAGCTTTGTTCTAGCTGTGCTCTAGCTTTGTTCTAGCTGTGCTCTAGCTTTGTTCTAGCTGTGTTCTAGCTTTGTTCTAGCTGTGCTCTAGCTTTGTTCTAACAGCGTTCTAGCTGTGTTCTAGCTTTGTTCTAGCTGTACTCTAGCTTTGTTCTAGCTGTGCTCTAGCTTTGTTCTAGCTGTGCTCTAGCTTTGTTCTAGCTGTGCTCTAGCTTTGTTCTAGCTGTGCTCTAGCTTTGTTCTAGCTGTGCTCTGGCTTTGTTCTAGCTGTGCTCTAGCTTTGTTCTAGCTGTGCTCTAGCTTTGTTCTAGCAGCGCTCTGGCTTTGTTCTAGCAGCGTTCTAGCTTTGTTCTAACAGCGTTCTAGCTTTGTTCTAGCTGTGCTCTAGCTTTGTTCTAGCAGCGCTCTGGCTTTGTTCCAGCAGTGTTTTGGCCGGCCTTGCATGCCGGTGGTTTAATTGAGCTCCACATGAACATGTCTTTAGGCCTCATGGAGTTACAGAAGCGTGTGTGCTTGGCTTTCATGTGTGAAATGGAACACATGGAAATAGATGGGCTCTATACAGTGCGGTAAAACACACATAAAAGGTGTGAGTTCATCTGTTTGTGATCACTAGTTTATCCCTAGCCTGGTCCCAGCCTGGTCTTGTCAACAATATCAACCATAGGAAGTGGCTAAAACCATACAACACAAACAGCTCAGGTATCAGGCTACTCTCACCATGTGCTGTAGTGGCTGGACTAGAACGATTGGATGGCTAAGGTACTAATTACATTAAGGCAAAACTGTAGGTTAGTGGGCAGTAGATGCTTGTTCTGCATTTGGGTGTCATTGTGTGGTTCTAGCAGTTTTTGTCATTTTCTTTTGCAGTGTCCTTGTGTACTTTCCTCGTGTCATTTCCTCGTGTAGTTTCAGTGGAGTTTCAGTGTAGTTCCCTTGTGTAGTTTTCTCGTGTAGTTTGCTCATGTAGTTTTGTTGTGTAGTTCCCTTGTGTAGTTTGCTTGTGTAATTTCGATGTAGTTTCCTTGTGTAGTTTCTTTGGGAAATTTCCTTGTGTAGTTTCTGTGTACTTTCCTTGTGTAGTTTCCTTGTATTGTTGCCATTTGTAGTTGCCTTGTGTAGTTGCCATGTGTAGTGTCATTGTGTAGTTGTCTTGTGTACTTTCCTTGTGTAGTTTCCTCGTGTAGTTTGTCCATATAGTTTTATTGTGTACTTTCCTTGTGTAGTTTCAGTGTAGTTTATATGTGTAGTTCCCTTGTGTAGTTTCCTTGTATTGCTGCCATTTGTAGTTGCCTTGTGTAGTTTCATTGTGTAGTTTCCGTGTGTAGTTTCAGTGTAATTTTCTAGTTAGTCAGTATGGAGCAGCTTCTAACATGACACTGCCCCAAGAGATTAATAACATTATCTTCTGTAATGCTTCAATCTGGTGTCTTCTACCCAAACTCTTTCTTTTTACTTCACTCATAATAATCCTATTGAGCATGACATTTGTATTCACACTACATTAGTAGCCTCCAATTTTTGCAACACAATCTATTTTTTCTACAATTTCAGATAAGTTGGCAACAAATTATCTTCCTTCATCTGGCCGGTGGAGAAACGGAGTGATGAAGCAATGTCGATGAAACGCGCCTTGTCTGGCCTGGCCAGCAGCTGATCTACAGGGTCCTGGCCAGCAGCTGATCTACAGGGTCCTGGCCAGCAGCTGATCTACAGGGTCCTGGTCTGGCCTGGCCAGCAGCTGATCTACAGGGTCCTGGTCTGGCCTGGCCAGCAGCTGATCTACAGGGTCCTGGTCTGGTCTGGCCAGCAGCTGATCTACAGGGTCCTGGCCTGGCCAGCAGCTGATCTACAGGGTCTTGGCCAGCAGCTGATCTACAGGGTCCTGGTCTGGCCAGCAGCTGATCTACAGGGTCCTGGTCTGGCCTGGCCAGCAGCTGATCTACAGGGTCCTGGCCTGGCCAGCAGCTGATCTACAGGGTCTTGGCCAGCAGCTGATCTACAGGGTCCTGGCCAGCAGCTGATCTACAAGGTCCTGGCCAGCAGCTGATCTGCAGGGTCCTGGCCAGCAGCTGATCTACAGGGTCTTGGCCAGCAGCTGATCTACAGGGTCTTGGTCTGGCCAGCAGCTGATTTACAGGGTCCTGGCCAGCAGCTGATCTACAGGGTTCTGGCCAGCAGCTGATCTACAGGGTCTTGGTCAGCAGCTGATCTACAGGGTCCTGGTCTGGCCAGCAGCTGATCTACAGGGTCCTGGTCTGGCCTGGCCAGCAGCTGATCTACAGGGTCCTGGCCAGCAGCTGATCTACAGGGTCCTGGCCAGCAGCTGATCTACAGGGTCCTGGTCTGGCATGGTCAGCAGCTGATCTACAGGGTCCTGGCCCGTAGCTGATCTACAGGGCCCTGGTCCGTCGCTGATCTACAGGGTCCTGGTCTGGCCAGCAGCTGATCCACAGGGTCCTGGCCAGTACCTGATCTATAGGGTCCTGGTCTAGCCTGGCCAGCACCTGATCTACATGGTCCTGGTCTGGCCTGGTCAGCAGCTGACCTACAGGGTCCTGGTCTGGCCAGCAGCTGATCTACAGGGTCCTGGTCTGGCCTGGTCAGCAGCTGATCTACTGAGTCCTGGTCTGGCCTGGTCAGCAGATGATCTACTGGGTCCTGGTCAGCAGCTAATCTACTGGGTCCTGGTCAGCAGCTGATCTACAGCATCATGGCCAGCAGCTGATCTACTGGGTCCTGGTCAGCAGCTAATCTACTGGGTCCTGGTCAGCAGCTGATCTACAGCATCATGGCCAGCAGCTGATCTATTGGGTCCTGGTCAGCAGCTGATCTATAGCATCATGGCCAGCATCTGACCTACAGGGTCTTATTTCCCAACAGCCTTTGTCCATATTGTTTAAGAATGGAGGGTCTGAAGGCTAGAGCCTTTATAGATCAAGATGATTTAAAACTGACTCTCCGTTTACACGACCAGGGCTGTTAACTCTCAGTTTACAAGCCATCTGTTGTAAGACCAGCTAAAATCAGCACTGAACTAAAGTCCAAGATGTAACAAGGTCGGTGGTGAGATCATGATGCAAAAGCTGTCAAAATAGACTTTGTGTTACGCAACTATGTTTGGTGCTCAGTCAGAAAGATATATTGCATGACAGTTCCTAAAACCGTAGCCAGTTGAAATCGGTCTTTCTCATTGTTTCACTCACAATGTTGCCAAGTAACTGGAGATGGAGCTCAGAGGGACATGGAGTGGTGTGGGGTTACTAGTGTGTTTACTAGTGGGGTTACTAGTGTGGTTACTAGTGGGGTTACTAGTGTGTTTACTAGTGGGGTTACTAGTGTGGTTACTAGTGGGGTTACTAGTGGGGTTACTAGTGGGGTTACTAGTGTGTTTACTAGTGGGGTTACTAGTGTGTTTACTAGTGGGGTTACTAGTGGGGTTACTAGTGGGGTTACTAGTGGGGTTACTAGTGGGTTACTAGTGTGTTTACTAGTGGGGTTACTAGTGTGGTTACTAGTGGGGTTACTAGTGTGTTTACTAGGTTACTAGTGGGGTTACTAGTGGGGTTACTAGTGTGTTTACTAGTGTGGTTACTCAGTGTGGTTACTAGTGGGGTTACTAGTAGTGGGTTACTAGTGGGGTTACTAGTTTACTAGTGGGGTTACTAGTGGGGTTACTAGTGGGGTTACTAGTGTGTTTACTAGTGTGTTTACTAGTGTGTTTACTAGTGTGGTTACTAGTGGGATTACTAGTGGGGTTACTAGTGTGGCTACTAGCGTGTTTACTAGTGTGGTTACTTTTTTATGTGTAAATGAACTCAAGCTTCCAGACAATGTCAAATGTGATATAGTGAAGCACCTAAGCGAGCTGGGTGCACAATTACGCAGGTACTTTCCAGACAACAAAAACAACTGGATTTGTTATCCCTTCCATGCCCTACTGCCAGTCCACTTACCGATATCTGAACAACAGCCTCATATAAATTGCAACAAGCAGTTCTGTGAATAAATTCTATTTAAATCAGAAGCCACTGACAGAGTTCTGGATGGGGCTGCACTCAGAGTATCCTGCATTGGAAAATCGAGCTGTTAAGACACTGATGCCCTTTGCAACCACATACCTATGTGAGAGTAGATTCACAGCTCTCACTGTCATGAAAACTAAATACAGGCACAGACTGTGTGGAAAATGATTTAAGACTGAGCCTCTCTCCAATACAACCCAACATTGCAGAGTAATGTGCGTTTTTTTTCAAGCACACCCTTCTCATTAACTTGCGGGAAGTTATTCACAAGTTTCTATGAACAAATAAGGTTTTATATGTAAGACGGCTAAATAAAGCAAAATGATTGATTATTATTATTATATGATATTATTTGTGCCGTGGTCCTATAAGAGCTCTTTGTCACTTCCCACGAGTCGGGTTGTGACAAAAACTCACTCATCCTTATGTTTAATAAATGTATCGTATAGTGTGTGTGTGGCAGGCTTACAATGTTGGCAAAAAAACAACATTTGAGAGTGCACTGACCCTGGTGCTTAGAGGGGGTACGTAGCTGGAGGTTGAATGTTTGAAGGGGTACGGGCCTATAAAATGTTTGGGAACCACTGACCTAGAGAGTGGAAAGAATGTGTCTTTCAACTGTAAATGTGTCAAAGAAATTACAAGGCTTCCTTCCACACGTCTCATTGGTGATATTTCAACAAGCCACAGAGTACTTTTGTAGCAGTACACATCTACAATTTGGGTATTTTGTCAAGCAGAAATCAATTCCTGTCCCTTTTTCTGAAAGTTGAAGTTATTTTTGTTGACATTTGTTTATTTTACAGCCGTTTTCTTCATTCCATTTCCCATATTGATATTTAACTAAATATTGTCCTGAATTCAACCCTTTTTATTGACAATACACCAATTACTTTAATGTATTTAAGTTATACGTTTTATGGTGTTGTTGCTGCTTATTGACCTCTACAGTAATTTGGGGGTGTTTATAATTGTCCTGTTATACACAGTGTGTAACTGAAATGTGTTTTTTGCATATCCCAACTCCCCCGGAGACACCCGCAGGGAGTGGGGTCACAGCCAGGGTCACCATATCCCAATTCCCCCTGAGACCCCCACAGGGAGTAGGGTCACAGCCAGGGTCACCATATCCCAACTCCCTCTGAGACCCCCACAGGGAGTGGGTTCACAGCCAGGGTCACCATATCCCAACTCCCTCTGAGACCCCCACAGGGAGTGGGGTCACAGCCAGGGTCACCATATCCCAACTCCCTCTGAGACCCCCACAGGGAGTGGGGTCACAGCCAGGGTCACCATATCCCAACTCCCTCTCCCCCACAGGGAGTGGGGTCACAGCCAGGGTCACCATCTCTCTCTCTCTCTCTCTCTCTCTCTCTCTCTCTCTCTCTCTCTCTCTCTCTCTCTCTCTCTCTCTGTGTTAAAATGAGATGACCTCAGACCAGCTCAGCTGTCTGAAAGAGATCTGTACCCCTACTGTATGTCATCTGTTTGTTGCTGTTGCAACAATTGACATTGATTTAAACAGACCTTTAATTTAGTCATAATTGTGGATGAATGACCTGTAATTTGGTCAGCTTCCTCTCAGAACCTACCACAGCCCAGTCTCCATCCCAGACATTAGGTTGGTTCAAGGGCAGTACAGATACACATAGTAAAAGGAGGATGCCAATTCTTCTTCTGAGGTATAATGGGGTGTGTGTGTGTGTGTGTGTGTGTAATGGGGAACAGTTCTTGTATCAGTTGGCACCTGTTAAGCATTACACTCACCACATAAAGTGAGAGCTGGAGAGAGAGTTTAGTGACCCCGCAGAGCATCGGTGACCATTAAGTAACGTTTTCCACACATATGCCTTTACAGCCGTAAAGCACACGTTTCCTCCCTTTCCTGCAATCATTCTGCATTTACATGCTAATTGGCTGTAAACAAAGGTCTTGTCTGTGAGAATATCATGTGAATTGGAACATTAGCACAGACCTTGTAATGACAGTCCTCTATATATGGTCGAGTGCATGCAAACTTTCTGCAACTCATTTACTGAACTTTGACCTTTACAACATCATCTCCTGATGATCATTATCAGCCTGTTTCCCCGGCACAGATGAGGCCTAACCCCGGAGTAAGAACCCGTTCATCTAGGACTAAACTTAATCTGTGTCCGGGAATCCGGCCCTATGAGAGCCATTTCAGCGTGGCATACGTTATCTTTTATAGACCTAGTCCTATTCGTTGAGTATATACGTTATCTTTTATAGACCTAGTCCTATTCATTGAGTATACGTTATCTTTTATAGACCTAGTCCTATTCATTATACATTATCTTTTATAGACCTAGTCCTATTCATTATACATTATCTTTTATAGTCCTAGTCCTATTCATTATACATTATCTTTTATAGTCCTAGTCCTATTCATTATACATTATCTTTTATAGTCCTAGTCCTATTCATTATACATTATCTTTTATAGTCCTAGTCCTATTCATTATACATTATCTTTTATAGTCATAGTCCTATTCATTATACATTATCTTTTATAGTCCTAGTCCTATTCATTATACATTATCTTTTATAGTCCTAGTCCTATTCATTATACATTATCCTTTATAGTCCTAGTCCTATTCATTATACATTATCTTTTATAGTCCTAGTCCTATTCATTATACATGATCTTTTATAGACCTAGTCCTATTCATTATACGTTATCTTTTATAGACCTAGTCCTATTCATTATACATTATCTTTTATAGTCCTAGTCCTATTCATTGAGTATACATTATCTTTTATAGTCTTAGTCCTATTCATTATACATTATCTTTTATAGACCTAGTCCTATTCATTATACATGATCTTTTATAGACCTAGTCCTATTCATTATACATTATCTTTTATAGTCCTAGTCCTATTCATTATACATTATCTTTTATAGTCCTAGTCCTATTCATTATACATTATCTTTTATAGACCTAGTCCGATTCATTGAGTATACGTTATTTTCGGGGCGTTGTGTTGTTTCAGGCAGCCAGGAGGGTGTTGTGTTGTTTCAGGCAGCCAGGAGGGTGTTGTGTTGTTTCAGGCAGCCAGGAGGGTGTTGTGTTGTTTCAGGCAGCCAGGAGGGTGTTGTGTTGTTTCAGGCAGCCAGGAGGGTGTTGTGTTGTTTCAGGCAGCCAGGAGGGAGTTGTGTTGTTTCAGGCAGCCAGGAGGGTGTTGTGTTGTTTCAGGCAGCCAGGAGGGCGTTGTGTTGTTTCAGGCAGCCAGGAGGGCGTTGTGTTGTTTCAGGCAGCCAGGAGGGAGTTGTGTTATTTCAGGCAGCCAGGAGGGTGTTGTGTTGTTTCAGGCAGCCAGGAGGGCGTTGTGTTGTTTCAGGCAGCCAGGAGGGAGTTGTGTTGTTTCGGGCAGCCAGGAGGGTGTTGTGTTATTTCAGGCAGCCAGGAGGGGGTTGTGTTGTTTCAGGCAGCCAGGAGGGAGTTGTCTTGTTTCGGGCAGCCAGGAGGGTATTGTGTTGTTTCAGGCAGCCAGGAGGGAGTTGTGTTGTTTCAGGCAGCCAGGAGGGTGTTGTGTTGTTTCAGGCAGCCAGGAGGGTGTTGTGTTATTTCAGGCAGCCAGGAGGGAGTTGTGTTGTTTCAGGCAGCCAGGAGGGTGTTGTGTTATTTCAGGCAGCCAGGAGGGTGTTGTGTTATTTCAGGCAGCCAGGAGGGTGTTGTGTTGTTTCAGGCAGCCAGGAGGGTGTTGTGTTATTTCAGGCAGCCAGGAGGGAGTTGTGTTGTTTCAGGCAGCCAGGAGGGTGTTGTGTTATTTCAGGCAGCCAGGAGGGTGTTGTGTTATTTCAGGCAGCCAGGAGGGTGTTGTGTTATTTCAGGCAGCCAGGAGGGTGTTGTGTTATTTCAGGCAGCCAGGAGGGAGTTGTGTTGTTTCAGGCAGCCAGGAGGGTGTTGTGTTATTTCAGGCAGCCAGGAGGGAGTTGTGTTGTTTCAGGCAGCCAGGAGGGCGTTGTGTTATTACAGGCAGCCAGGAGGGAGTAGTGTTGTTTCAGGCAGCCAGGAGGGTGTTGTGTTATTTCAGGCAGCCAGGAGGGAGTTGTGTTGTTTCAGGCAGCCAGGAGGGTGTTGTGTTGTTTCAGGCAGCCAGGAGGGTGTTGTGTTATTTCAGGCAGCCAGGAGGGTGTTGTGTTATTTCAGGCAGCCAGGAGGGTGTTGTGTTATTTCAGGCAGCCAGGAGGGCTTTTTCAAAAGAGTGGCCATAGTCATATACATTATACATACATGATCACGTATAGTCATATACATTATACATACATGATCACGTATAGTCATATACATTATACATACATGATCACGTATAGTCATATACATTATACATACAT
>NW_025745314.1:187500-215244 GCF_021184085.1 Oncorhynchus gorbuscha
GGTGTGGTTGAGGACTGAGGGAGGACAGTGTGGTGGGGAGGACTGGGGGAGGACAGGGTGTGGTAGAGGACTGAGGGAGGACAGTGTGGTGGGGAGGACTGGGGGAGGACAGGGTGTGGTTGAGGACTGGGGGAGGACAGGGTGTGGTTGAGGACTGAGGAGGACAGGGTGTGGTTGAGGACTGGGGCAGGACAGGGTGTGGTTGAGGACTGGGGGAGGACAGGGTGTGGTTGAGGACTGAGGGAGGACAGGGTGATGGGGAGGACTTGGGGAGGACAGGGTGGTGGGGAGGACTGAGGGAGGACAGGGTGGTGGGGAGGACTGAGGGAGGACAGGGTGGTGGGGAGGACTGAGGGAGGACAGGGTGTGGTTGAGGACTGAGGAGGACAGGGTGTGGTTGAGGACTGAGGGAGGACTGAGGAGGACTGAGGGGGACTGATTTAGATGTCTTGGTCTGTGTTTGTGTCCTCAGCTTTGGGCTCTGTTTCGCTCTCTCTCTCCTCAGAGGCCCCCTGTGGGAAAACCAAACAGGAGTCTGCTGTGTCTCCAGGTGGTCAGAGCTGTAGGTGACTACCACACACAGTGGTGCTGGCCTCCAGGTGACTACCACACACAGTGGTGCTGGCCTCCAGGTGACTACCACACACAGTGGTGCCGGCCTCCAGGTGACTATACCACACACAGTGGTGCTGGCCTCCAGGTGACTATACCACACACAGTGGTGCTGTTCTCCAGGTGACTACCACACACAGTGGTGCTGGCCTCCAGGTGACTACCGCACACAGTGGTGCTGGCCTCCAGGTGACTACCACACACAGTGGTGCTGGCCTCCAGGTGACTACCACACACAGTGGTGCTGGCCTCCAGGTGACTACCACACACAGTGGTGCAGCACTGGAGACACAGCAGACTCCTGATTGGTTTTCCCACGGGGGGCCTCTGAGGAGAAAGGGAGAGAAACAGCCAATCCAGGAAAGTTGACCTCCCTCAGGGAAATTGGTTTGGCCATATTAACATGTTTAAGGTACATTCAGTCACACAATGATGTCTTTCAATTAAAATATTGCACAGTGAAATATTGACCAATAGGTTGAATGTTGACACAGCCTTTAATGTTTATCACAACCTCATGGAGATCATTTAGTCAGTTTCCATTTACAACAGATACACATGTTGTTGCTTTGTCTCTTCTGGGTCTCATATTCTACAAACACAGAACACAAATGTCTGCTAAATGACTAGAATGTAAATGTACCCAGTTAACATGTATACACACACACGCACACACACACACGCACGCACGCACGCACGCACGCACGCACACGCACGCACGCACACGCACACACACACACACACACACACACACACACACACACACACACACACACACACACACACACACACACACACACACACACACACACACACACACAGAGAGAACACAGTGGAGTACAGAACGTAGCGAGCCAAAGCCAACAGACAGGGTGATAGTGAGTGTTTATAAGTGTTTATAAAAGTGGCAGCAATATAAACCATTACTAATGCATGCTGGGATCTATTTTCCCCTTTCTCTTTTGTTCCTCTCTGTTTTGTAGCATTGGAGGGTCATTAGAGACGAGCACAGCTTGAGATCTGTAAAACCAGTGTATATGGAGATAGTCTGGAAGGAGCTCAACTCTTTTAACACCTTCACACTGTATTGTCCTTACCTTATAACACTGTTGGAATCACCAAGTTTATCAACCCGTTTTGGAAACTCAACAAGGAAGTCTTTGTGTCTTTCTTTTTGTTTAGGTGACGATCTATTTTCCTTGTAAAAAAAAGATATATACTTCACCCCGCTGAAAAATCATTCACAACCCCAGAGGCAGAATGGTGACGGTGACGGTGACATGTGTATGAATTAGGATTTCCTGAAATATCACACTCCGTTATTGTAGAACCCCTTGACGACGCTGTAAAAACAATGGATACAGCATGTTTATTTCCACACGTTGTTGACTTGGACTCTGTCTTTTCATCCAGTGTCCCACGAGGGACTATGGGACGGTTGGTGCTGGATGGGTTCTGTGGTGCAGTCTCAAATGGCACCCCCTATTCCCTATCATAGGACACTACTGTTAACCAGAAGCCTATGGGCCCTTGTCAAAAGTAGTGCACTAGAAAGGGAAAAGGGGGCCGCTTGGAACACGTACATGGCTGTAGAGTTTTATAATTTATTCTTTGGTGGGTTGATTTTAACACATGTTTAAAGCCCAGCTGCCATGAAGGAGCACTGCACAATGTTTCTTCAGGCTCACAGGAATACAATAGACTCTATGACTCAACTCCTAACTCACTGCAGATATTGTTTTTAGTCACAACCAGTTTCCCCTTCTACCTTGTGTGGAAAGTAGCCAGCCAGCCAGCCAGCCAGCCAGCCAGCCAGCCAGCCAGCCAGCCAGCCAGCCAGCCAGCGCAGTAAGTCAACAGGGGATTCAGTGAGAGACAGTGATATGGTTATGCATGTTTTTTCAAACACAGACACATAGAAACCGTAGTGACACCCACCTATCCATCGTCATGGCTACGTCTGAAATGGTACCCAGTTCCCTACATAGTGCACAACCTTTAACTGGAGCCCAAAAGTAGTGCACTAGCCTATGTAGGGGATGGGTAGCCATTTTGGACACACTCATAGACATGGAAGTAGTGACCCACCCATCCATCCATCGCCCCCCTGCTCCTCTCCTATCTTTGCTCCTCTCCTCCCATCCAATCCTCTGTGCTCCCTCTCTCCTCCTCCTCTTCTCCTCCTATCCAACCCTCTGCTCTCCCTCTCTCCTCCCCTCTCCTCCCATTCAATCCTCTCATCTCCCTCCTCCTCCTCCTCTCCTCTTCTCCTATCCAACCCTCTGCTCTCCCTCTCTCCTCCTCCTCTCCTCTTCTCCTATCCAACCCTCTGCTCTCCCTCCCTCCTCCTCCTATTCTCCTCCTATCCAACCCTCTGCTCTCCCTCCCTCCTCCTCCTCTCTCTCCTCCTCCTATCCAACCCTCTGCTCTCCCTCCCTCCTCCTCCTCTCCTCTTCTCCTATCCAACCCTCTGCTCTCCCTCCCTCCTCCTCCTCTCCTCTCCTCCTATCCAACCCTCTGCTCTCCCTCCCTCCTCCTCCTCTCCTCTTCTCCTATCCAACCCTCTGCTCTCCCTCCCTCCTCCCCTCTCCTCTCCTCCTATCCAACCCTCTGCTCTCCCTCCCTCCTCCTCCTCTCCTCCCATCCAATCCTCTGCTTCCTCCCTCCTCCTCCCTCCTCCCATCCAATCCTCTGTGCTCCCTCTCTCCTCCTCCTCTTCTCCTCCTATCCAACCCTCTGCTCTCCCTCCCTCCTCCTCCTCTCCTCCCATCCAATCCTCTGTGCTCCCTCTCTCCTCCTCCTCTTCTCCTCCTATCCAACCCTCTGCTCTCCCTCCCTCCTCCTCCTCTCCTCTTCTCCTATCCAACCCTCTGCTCTCCCTCCCTCCTCCTCCTCCTCTCCTCTCCTCCTATCCAACCCTCTGCTCTCCCTCCCTCCTCCTCCTCCTCTCCTCTTCTCCTATCCAACCCTCTGCTCTCCCTCCCCCTCCTCCTCCTCTCCTCTCCTCCTATCCAACCCTCTGCTCTCCCTCTCTCCTCCTCCTCTCCTCCCATTCAATCCTCTCATCTCCTCTCTCCTCCTCCTCTCCTCTCCTCCCATCCAATCCTCTACTCTTCCTCTCTCCTCCCCACCAGTCAGAACAGACAGAACAGAGTCCACATCCTGCCCGGATTCCAGAACTTCCAGAATCATAAATGAGTGGAACCATAGAACCCCTTGGTGATGTCATCTTTCAGAGTTCTATTGAGTCCACTTAACCTCCTACATGAACCTCTTTATTCCTGCGTCTCTGCTGCTCAGAAGACTGTCACTACGTTGTGGGGGTGAAGGGATGAGGGGCTGAGCGGTGGGGAGGATGGGAGGTTAAAGGTTATGTAAGGAGAATCTGGTCAGTTCTCTGAGGTCGAGAGTTAGGACAGAAGATTCTTTGAGTTCTGATGTTTAGTTAGATGCAGAAACAGAAGGTGTTCATGGTGGGTCTGAGGTGTCAGTATGACAAGGCTCTCACGCATTCTCATGGTCTCATGGATTACGTCCCAAATGGCAACCTATTCCCTTTATAATGCACTACTACCCATAGCGCTCTGGTCAAAAGTAGTGCACTATATAGGGAGTAGGGTGCAATTTAGGAACAATCCTTGGACAGATTTACCAGCGAGGCTGATGCCAGACAACTGGAGAAATATCTCCCGGCACCCAAGAGACTAATAGACATGTTATTGTTCATACTATTTCCATTAACAAGTAGGTTTGTCGACGGCTGATGATGTTGTGAGGAGAAAACACTGTGGGGTTGGTGGTTGGTGCTTCTGTGTGCCGAAACACAGGTACAACCTATGCATTAGTTCCAACTGGGTTCGAACCCAGGGACCTGCGAGACTTTGTTAGTCCGTGGAGCTAAACACTTGCTTGGGGAGCTAACGCAAGTCTTCAGGTCTCAGACAAGGGTGAATCTCTGTTAGATAGATAGGACAGTGGGGAAATAGAGAGAGAGGTTGTGTCAAAGGGCAGTAGGCCGGATGGGAACCTATGACGACTCTGGAGACGAGGCTGTGGCAGGACCGCTAGAACAGCCAGTCCACTTCCTGTCTCTTTCTCAGCTTTAATGACATTCAGTTGTCTTGTCAATCAAACCGATACTGTCATACTATTACCAGGCTATTTACCATTTATTCCGTGCTGTAATGAAAAGTGCTACCAATACTCTATAGATCAACAAGCAATGAAGACAGCATGACAGCTATCAGTGTTGTCTTCACGGTGTGAAATAATCAGCACTGAGTGTGATTGGCTGGAAAAGGAGTGAAGGAGATAACAACAGCAACAGCAGGAAACAGAGACGAGTGATAAAAGCCTTTCAACCTTGTTTTATTTGGCCATACGGAAAACAGAATAGGGTTGAAACGAGAGTCGTCGGTAAGATAATCTGATAATGCTCCTGCTGCACAGTGGCCTGTCCCATTGGTCTTCCTGGTGGGAGTTTTCCTCCTTCTCAATCTTCACCATGGAACTTCTGCTGAGTAAGAAACATTTATTTCAGCCACAGAGTCAGGCAGAGACACACAGGGCCTGAAGAGCATCCTGGGAGTAATAGTGTAGGTAGTGGCTCAGCAACCTCATCCTCTAGAAAACCTTTGATCATGTGGTTTTACACACTTTATTCTGCAGACCAGTCATAGTCCACAGACCGCAGACCCCTGCTGAGGCTCAGACCACTGACAGCCTATTCATCTACAGTCCCTATGCTCACTGAGTAATCATCTTAATGCTATGTTAGTAACAGCTGCTATTTCCCAATGGACCGGGAGGTTAATACAGGGTGATCTGACTTATTCTATACCAACTACTTGTTTACAATATTACGGGATTTCAATAAATGACTGTTACATTCAGCTTGTATTTTTTTCACAATTCCAAATTGGTTTTATGCTCTTTACTTGTTGATTCGTTCCACTCAATGTTGTTCTCACATGCAGGTTGCAGAGGAGGTTGCAGAGGCCAGTGCACATGTCAGCATGCGGAAGCTCTGTCTAGGAATGCCATCTGCAGCGTTGAGAATGTTGAGGATGAGAATGTTCCGCCCACTGGTTCTGGAATCCAGCCCATGATCCTAACATTCTGATCCACGGTAGAAAAGGGAAGCCATTTTGGTCAGGGAGTTGATCAGTGCTGTGATAAGATATCATGGAAAACAATGAATTCATAGATCATCTGAATAGTATGTTTAATGGCTAGCTAGCCTGCCAGTTTAAGTGGAATGATTCAAATGAACTGCCAATACACCAACATTCCATACAAACAATGTCTTCAATTCACAGCCCAGACTGGTCTCATAGACTATACGTAGCATAGTAAACGTAAATATGCCAACACTCAAATTAGTATGATATATTACGTTTGGTATGGTTCATAAGATAGCAGGTTACTTAAGGAAGAAATTAAAGGAGAGAGGGAGGGTGGTATTGGACATCTGAACCTTGTTGTGCTTTAAAATGGTTGACAGTACAGCGATTAACACATGTAGATAACAACATACTTCTACCTGTGTTTTTGAGTCGGTGAATAAAAGTTCAAATCTCATTGATCAACTTTTCAACCAAATATTATCCAAATATCTACATTGAAATGACGCAGTGTGCCCAGTGGGATGCCTCTAACGTCATTCATTCCAATTAGACTGGTTTGGATTTCTCCCTGAGCAATATGGCTGCCATTATCATACCATTCTAGAACACTGAGGGTTGATGACATAGTAATTGAAAGGGATCTCTATATGGACAGCCAATAGGTTTCATATGAACATGGAGCCATACTTATAATGGCTTTGGGTATGTTGGCTCTAAAAGCACTGCGTCGGCATGTAATGTATGCCTGTGTCTATGTGTGGCAACCTTACAAAAGACATCCTCGATTTCATTCTGGAGATTCATTCCAGTTCTATTACTGGAAATCACCATGATAGAGAACAGTTAAACTCATGCAATATGCTTCATAGCAAAGTGCAGAAGATCAGTCATTTTAGGAGCTGGGGGGGGGGGTTGTCATTGCTAATAGAAATGTGTTCTGATATGACGTGGCTGTTTAAATGAAGAACACATGTAGACGCTACCATATGAATGTCAGGTAATATATCCTACCTGTGGAGGTTAGAGGCTGAATGTCAGGTAATATAGCCTACCTGTGGAGGGTAGAGGCTGAATGTCAGGTAATATAGCCTACCTGCAGAGGTTAGAGGCTGAATGTCAGGTAATATATCCTACCTGTGGAGGTTAGAGGCTGAATGTCAGGTAATATATCCTACCTGTGGAGGGTAGAGGCTGAATGTCAGGTTATATATCCTACCTGTGGAGGTTAGAGGCTGAATGTCAGGTAATATATCCTACCTGTGGAGGTTAGAGGCTGAATGTCAGGTAATATAGCCTACCTGTGGAGATTAGAGGCTGAATGTCAGGTAATATAGCCTACCTGTGGAGGTTAGAGGCTGAATGTCAGGTAATATAGCCTACCTGTGGAGGGTAGAGGCTGAATGTCAGGTAATATAGCCTACCTGTGGAGGGTAGAGGCTGAATGTCAGGTAATATATCCTACCTGTGGAGGTTAGAGGCTGAATGTCAGGTAATATAGCCTACCTGTGGAGGTTAGAGGCTGAACAGGTAATATAGCCTACCTGTGGAGGAGATGAAAATATATCCTACCTGTGGAGGTTAGAGGCTGAATGTCAGGTTATATATCCTACCTGTGGAGGTTAGAGGCTGAATGTCAGGTTATATATCCTACCTGTGGAGGTTAGAGGCTGAATGTCAGGTAATATAGCCTACCTGTGGAGGTTAGAGGCTGAATGTCAGGTAATATAGCCTACCTGTGGAGGGTAGAGGCTGAATGTCAGGTTATATATCCTACCTGTGGAGGTTAGAGGCTGATTGTCAGGATATAGCCTACCTGTGGAGGTTAGAGGCTGAATGTCAGGTAATATAGCCTACCTGTGGAGGGTAGAGGCTGAATGTCAGGTAATATAGCCTACCTGTGGAGGTTAGAGGCTGAATGTCAGGTAATATAGCCTACCTGTGGAGGGTAGAGGCTGAATGTCAGGTAATATAGCCTACCTGTGGAGGTTAGAGGCTGAATGTCAGGTAATATAGCCTACCTGTGGAGGGTAGAGGCTGAATGTCAGCTTATTATGGAATGGAATAAATGGAACAGAGTCAAACATGCGGTTTATATGATGTGTATGATACCGTTCCATTTACTCCATTCCAGCCATTACAACGAGCCCGTACCTCCTATAGCTCCTCCCACCAGCCCCCACTGAACAAGATGTGATCATAGGAGATAAACAACACAGTAAAAGTTAATGAAGCAAGTCAAAGTTTGAACACAGCTACTCACAGGTTGATTTGCTGTGAGGCCTTGTGTCTCTGCACCTAAAGAGGTCGGGACGTTCCTCTCCTGGGTCTGTTGCCTCATCATCCGAGCCTTGTTTCACAGTGTGTTCAGTGGACCAGGATGTGAACCAGATGATTCTACACATCTCCCCCACTACCTCTCATTCTGCTTACTCAACTCCTCTCTCTCCATGTTAGCCCCTACTATAACAGAGAGAGGGGCAGATGGTTTCTATTTCTCTATAGTGCTCTTTCCATTCTCACTTCTTACCCCCCCCATCGCAACTTGAAACATTGTTGTACAAAGACGGGGGCATAGCTTCCACTTCTAACAGCTTGTCAGATCTAGTAACTCAAGTGAGCTCCCTTAGAGTGGCTGAAACTGGTGCCAACTGACGTAGCCTAGTATCCTTCAACCCTTACAACAACAAAAACACATTTGCAGTTTCACATGTGAAAATGCCTGTTTTCACATGTTGAGCTTCAATTTCACAAGTGAAACCATATTTGCACATGTAATTCAATTTCTAGTTCGCATGTGAACACCCCCTTTTTTCACATGTAAGGAGAATGACGTGATTTCACCTCATGTGGGATTTACAGTTTCACGTGTGACATTTTCATTTTCACTAGTTAAAACGTTCACATGAACAACACAACGTATACATGTCTCATGAACTTAGTTCTACTGCCGTAGGGGAGAGTGGGGTACGTTGAGTCATTTTGGGGAATTCAGTTCTACTGCCGTAGGGGAGAGTGGGGTACGTTGAGTCATTTTGGGGAATTCAGTTCTACTGCCGTAGGGGAGAGTGGGGTACGTTGAGTCATTTTGGGGAATTCAGTTCTACTGCCGTAGGGGAGAGTGGGGTACGTTGAGTCATTTTGGGAAATTCAGTTCTACTGCCGTAGGGGAGAGTGGGGTACGTTGAGTCATTTTGGGAAATTCAGCATCACTAAGTCAAGGGAAATATAGTGTTCTCTCTTACAAAGATATCTACATATATTTCAGGATGTTGTGCATCTCTGGAAATTAATGTAAACGTTGCAGTTTTGAAAACATAGCGTTCTCTTTGTACAACTTGATCATAGGGATAGGGTGAGTTGAGCAGTATTGGGGTAAGTGGGTGATGGGGTCCTGTGGATTTTGTTTTCACACGAGGGAAAAACATGTGAAATATTAACGTGTGAACCTTGTCTGACTAACGTGTTTGACTCATGAAGAAAAAAAAGAAAAAAATCATGTGAACATTTTCTGTGACTTGTTCACTGATAAATCACATTCACACGTATTTGAAAACCACGTTTTTTTAACGTGATTTAAATAAAATGAATTGCAAGAGAAACTATACTTTCAGTGTCAGGTAATAGGTCAGGTAATATACTTTCAGTGTAGTCAGGTAATAGGTCAGGTAATAGGTCAGGTAATATACTTTCAGTGTAGTCAGGTAATAGGTCAGGTAATAGGTCAGGTAATATACTTTCAGTGTAGTCAGGTAATAGGTCAGGTAATATACTTTCAGTGTAGTCAGGTAATAGGTCAGGTAATATACTTTCAGTGTAGTCAGGTAATAGGTCAGGTAATATACTTTCAGTGTAGTCAGGTAATAGGTCAGGTAATATACTTTCAGTGTAGTCAGGTAATAGGTCAGGTAATATACTTTCAGTGTAGTCAGGTAATAGGTCAGGTAATAGGTCAGGTAATATACTTTCAGTGTAGTCAGGTAATAGGTCAGGTAATAGGTCAGGTAATAGGTCAGGTAATATACTTTCAGTGTAGTCAGGTAATAGGTCAGGTAATAGGTCAGGTAATATACTTTCAGTGTCAGGTAATAGGTCAGGTAATATACTTTCAGTGTCAGGTAATAGGTCAGGTAATAGGTCAGGTAATATACTTTCAGTGTCAGGTAATAGGTCAGGTAATAGGTCAGGTAATATACTTTCAGTGTAGTCAGGTAATAGGTCAGGTAATAGGTCAGGTAATAGGTCAGGTAATAGGTCAGGTAATAGGTCAGGTAATATACTTTCAGTGTAGTCAGGTAATAGGTCAGGTAATATACTTTCAGTGTAGTCAGGTAATAGGTCAGGTAATATACTTTCAGTGTAGTCAGGTAATAGGTCAGGTAATATACTTTCAGTGTAGTCAGGTAATAGATCATGTAATATACTTTCAGTGTCAGGTAATAGGTCAGGTAATATACTTTCAGTGTAGTCAGGTAATAGGTCAGGTAATAGGTCAGGTAATAGGTCAGGTAATATACTTTCAGTGTCAGGTAATAGGTCAGGTAATATACTTTCAGTGTCAGGTAATAGGTCAGGTAATAGGTCAGGTAATATACTTTCAGTGTCAGGTAATAGGTCAGGTAATAGGTCAGGTAATATACTTTCAGTGTAGTCAGGTAATAGGTCAGGTAATAGGTCAGGTAATAGGTCAGGTAATAGGTCAGGTAATAGGTCAGGTAATATACTTTCAGTGTAGTCAGGTAATAGGTCAGGTAATATACTTTCAGTGTAGTCAGGTAATAGGTCAGGTAATATACTTTCAGTGTAGTCAGGTAATAGGTCGGGTAATATACTTTCAGTGTCAGGTAATAGGTCAGGTAATATACTTTCAGTGTAGTCAGGTAATAGGTCAGGTAATATACTTTCAGTGTAGTCAGGTAATAGGTCAGGTAATATACTTTCAGTGTAGTCAGGTAATAGGTCAGGTAATAGGTCAGGTAATATACTTTCAGTGTCAGGTAATAGGTCAGGTAATATACTTTCAGTGTCAGGTAATAGGTCAGGTAATAGGTCAGGTAATATACTTTCAGTGTAGTCAGGTAATAGGTCAGGTAATATACTTTCAGTGTCAGGTAATAGGTCAGGTAATAGGTCAGGTAATATACTTTCAGGGTCAGGTAATAGGTCAGGTAATATACTTTCAGTGTAGTCAGGTAATAGGTCAGGTAATATACTTTCAGTGTAGTCAGGTAATAGGTCAGGTAATATACTTTCAGTGTAGTCAGGTAATAGGTCAGGTAATATACTTTCAGTGTAGTCAGGTAATAGGTCAGGTAATAGGTCAGGTAATATACTTTCAGTGTAATCAGGTAATAGGTCAGGTAATATACTTTCAGTGTAGTCAGGTAATAGGTCAGGTAATATACTTTCAGTGTAGTCAGGTAATAGGTCGGGTAATATACTTTCAGTGTAGTCAGGTAATAGGTCAGGTAATATACTTTCAGTGTAGTCAGGTAATAGGTCAGGTAATAGGTCAGGTAATAGGTCAGGTAATAGGTCAGGTAATAGGTCAGGTAGTATACTTAATATATAATAATAATATAATAATAATAATATATACTTAATATACTTAGATGATTTGACATAAGGAAGACGGTCAAAAACAGTGACTAAAGCAAGTCTGGTGCCAACGTGAACTTACAGTATGTAGTACATTGAGTAAGAATTTGAATTTAATAAGGGAACCCAGTGCCAACTTGAATTTACAGTATGTAGTACATTGAGTAAGAATTTGAATTTAATAAGGGAACCCAGTGCCAACGTGAATTTACAGTATGAAGTACATTGAGTAAGAATTTGAATTTAATAAGGGAACCCAGTGCCAACGTGAATTTACAGTATGAAGTACATTGAGTAAGAATTTGAATTTAATAAGGGAACCCGGTGCCAACTTGAAGTTAGTATCCTTCAACCTCCATGTTCAGTTAAGTTACCGGGAAAACGCTCCATTTAAGTACAGACGATGACTTGGGAAAAGTTGTAAGTCTATAATGGTATTATTAAAATAACACCGTCAGAAACACCACAGTGACTCTGCGGAAAGTGTTGTGACTTAACAACGGGCTAAAAGTATTGTTTTGTCCATTGTTATGTTTAGCAACAGTCAAACAAGGAGGTGCTTTCCAAGGTCACTTTCCCATAATACACTAGTGCTATTGTTGTGTCTGTGCGTGCTTCATTAGATGCCACATTGAATTATTTACAGACTCTTATTTTGTCATTCCCTCCCTTTATCTAGTCTGCCTCCCAAATGGCACCCTATTCCCTACATAGGACCCTATGGGCCCTGGTCTAAAGCAGTACACTACAGGGAAGAGTGTGTCATTTGAGACATTTACACTGTAAAGTGAAGATATAATCGATTTGACCGTGACTATGAAGAGGTAATCTACCTCGAATGTAAGAGGAATCAGATTACCATTAACAGGAACACACTCCGAGGTTCGGTCGTTTCTGTCTCTCTCTGAGATTTCCTCCATTGATCTGAGAACCGATACCCTCAGATCGCGTCCCAAATGACACCCTGTTTCATATATAGGGGACTACTTTTGACCAGGACATGTAGGCCTCTGGTTAGAAGTAGTGCACTTATGTAGGGAATAGGGTGACGATTGGGACGCAACCTCTCATTTGGCCACAGACCAGCACTCAGTGGCTGCCTGGGTTTCATATGCTGTTTTATAGACGGTTTCATGACGAGGGCAGAATAGACTTGTCTATCCTCTGACATGACGGTTTACAACATTTCAGATGGGATTAGTGATGAAGGCCGTTGTAGTTCTGCAGTAAAACAGATCCCATTAGCTCAGAAGAGAAAAGTCCCATGGTTCAACTAAACCCCTTGGAACAAAACATTGTGATAATAAAAATGCATTATTCATTCAATCATAGTACATTCAACAGAGAAAAATCAGGATTGTAAAATGTGGAAATATGAGTTGAGTGCTTTCTCAAATAGAACCATCCCCTCTTTATAGTGCACTGTAAAGGGAATGGGGCGCCATTTAAGACACAACCCCTGTGCCTCTTTCCACCAGAGTGGAAGTGTTTCATCCTGAAGGTGAGACTAGTGACTTACTGTTGATTCTCCCCTGGTCTCCCAGGTCTCCAGACTGCTGCTGTTTCATCCTGAAGGTGGACTAGTGACTTACTGTTGATTCTCTCAGGTCTCCAGACTGCTGCTGTTTCATCCTGAAGGTGGACTAGTGACTTACTGTTGATTCTCCCCTGGTCTCCCAGGTCTCCAGACTGCTGCTGTTTCATCCTGAAGGTGGACTAGTGATTTACTGTTGATTCTCCCCTGGTCTCCCTGGTCTCCAGACTGCTGCTGTTTCATCCTGAAGGTGAGACTAGTGACTTACTGTTGATTCTCCCCTGGTCTCCAGACTGCTACTGTTTCATCCAGAAGGTGAGACTAGTGACTTACTGTTGATTCTCCCAGGTCTCCAGACTGCTGCTGTTTCATCCTGAAGGTGAGACTAGTGACTTACTGTTGATTCTCCCAGGTCTCCCTGGTCTCCAGACTGCTGCTGTTTCGTCCTGAAGGTGAGACTAGTGACTTACTGTTGATTCTCCCAGGTCTCCAGACTGCTGCTGTTTCATCCTGAAGGTGAGACTAGTGACTTACTGTTGATTCTCCCAGGTCTCCCAGGTCTCCAGACTGCTGCTGTTTCATCCTGAAGGTGAGACTAGTGATTTACTGTTGATTCTCCCAGGTCTCCCAGGTCTCCAGACTGCTGTTGTGTCCTGCTGTGAAGCTACGTAGGAGCTAGCTAGGAGAATACATAGCCTACGTACACCCTCCACAGGATGTGTCTCTGTCTCCTCACCCCACCTCACCCCTCCACAGGATGTGTCTCTGTCTCCTCACCCCACCTCACCCCTCCACAGGATGTGTCTCTGTCTCCTCACCCCACCTCACCCCTCCACAGGATGTGTCTCTGTCTCCTCACCCCACCTCACCCCTCCACAGGATGTCTCTGTCTCCTCACCCCTAACAAAATCACCTCTCCTCTGCTGTCACCCTATGAGGACTATGATGAACTGTCTCCTCACCCCACCTCACCTCTCCTCACCCCTCCTCACCCTAACTCAGGAGGCCTGTGATGAACTGTCTCCTCACCCCTCCTCACCCTAACTCAGGAGGCCTGTGATGAACTGTCTCCTCACCCCTCCTCACCCTAACTCAGGAGGCCTGTGATGAACTGTCTCCTCACCCCTCCTCACCCTAACTCACCTTAACTCACCCTAACTCAGGAGACCTGTGATGAACTGTCTCCTCACCCCACCTCACTCTAACTCACCCTAACTCACCCTAACTCACCCTAACTCAGGAGGCCTGTGATGAACTGTCTCCTCACCCCACCTCACCCTAACTCACCCTAACTCACCCTAACTCACCTTAACTCAGGAGGCCTGTGATGAACTGTCTCCTCACCCCTCCTCACCCCTCCTCACCCCTCCTCACCCTAACTCACCCCTCCTCACCCCTCCTCACCCTAACTCAGGAGGCCTGTGATGAACTGTCTCCTCACCCCACCTCACCCTAACTCACCCTAACTCACCCTAACTCACCTTAACTCAGGAGGCCTGTGATGAACTGTCTCCTCACCCCTCCTCACCCCTCCTCACCCCTCCTCACCCTAACTCACCCCTCCTCACCCCTCCTCACCCTAACTCAGGAGGCCTGTGATGAACTGTCTCCTCACCCCACCTCACCCCTTCTCACCCTAACTCACCCTAACTCACCCTAACTCACCCTAACTCAGGAGACCTGTGATGAACTGTCTCCTCACCCCACCTCACTCTAACTCACCCTAACTCACCCTAACTCACCCTAACTCAGGAGGCCTGTGATGAACTGTCTCCTCACCCCACCTCACCCTAACTCACCCTAACTCACCCTAACTCACCTTAACTCAGGAGGCCTGTGATGAACTGTCTCCTCACCCCTCCTCACCCCTCCTCACCCCTCCTCACCCTAACTCACCCCTCCTCACCCCTCCTCACCCTAACTCAGGAGGCCTGTGATGAACTGTCTCCTCACCCCACCTCACCCCTTCTCACCCTAACTCACCCTAACTCACCCTAACTCACCTTAACTCAGGAGGCCTGGGATGAACTGTCTCCTCACCCCTCCTCACCCCTCCTCACCCTAACTCACCTTAACTCAGGAGGCCTGCGATGAACTGTCTCCTCACCCCACCTCACCCTAACTCAGGAGGCCTGTGATGAACTGTCTCCTCACCCCTCCTCACCCCAACTCACCCTAAGTCAGGAGGCCTGTGATGAACTGTCTCCTCACCCCTCCTCACCCTAACTCACCCCTCCTCACCCCTCCTCACCTTAACTCAGGAGGCCTGTGATGAACTGTCTCCTCACCCCACCTCACCCTAACTCAGGAGGCCTGTGATGAACTGTCTCCTCACCCCTCCTCACCCCAACTCACCCTAAGTCAGGAGGCCTGTGATGAACTGTCTCCTCACCCCTCCTCACCCTAACTCAGGAGGACTATGATGAACTGTCTCCTCACCCCTCCTCACCCCTCCTCACCCTAACTCAGGAGGCCTGTGATGAACTGTCTCCTCACCCCTCCTCACCCTAACTCAGGAGGCCTGTGATGAACTGTCTCCTCACCCCACCTCACCCCAACTCACCCTAAGTCAGGAGGCCTGTGATGAACTGTCTCCTCACCCCTCCTCACCCCTCCTCACCCCAACTCACCCTAACTCAGGAGGCCTGTGATGAACTGTCTCACCCCTCCTCACCCTAACTCAGGAGGCCTGTGATGAACTGTCTCCTCACCCCTCCTCACCCCTCCTCACCCTAACTCAGGAGGACTATGATGAACTGTCTCCTCACCCCTCCTCAACCAAAGCCAACTACCCCCCCCCCCAACCTCCTGTGTGTGTGTGTATGTGTGTGTGTCTGCTTGGGTCAGTCAACCCCCGGTCAGACTGGAAGTCTCCATTTGGAGCTTTCCTTTTCCCTTCCTTCTTCTCTGCCTTCCTCCTCCTCTTTCCTCTCTCCGTCTCTTTCCTCCTCCTCCCTCATCTCTCCCACTCTTTCCTCCTCCTCCCTCCTCTCTCCTTCTCTTTCCTCCTCCTCCCTCCTCTCTCCTCTCTCCTTCTCTGCCTTCCTCCTCCTCCCTCATCTCTCCTTCTCTTTCCTCCTCCTCCCTCATCTCTCCTTCTCTTTCCTCCTCCTCCCTCATCTCTCCTTCTCTTTCCTCCTCCTCCCTCATCTCTCCTTCTCTTTCCTCCTCTTTCCTCCTCCTCCCTCATCTCTCCTTCTCTTTCCTCCTCCTCCCTCATCTCTCATTCTCTTTCCTCCTCCTCCCTCATCTCTCCTTCTCTTTCCTCCTCCTCCCTCATCTCTCCTTCTCTTTCCTCCTCCTCCCTCATCTCTCATTCTCTTTCCTCCTCCTCCCTCATCTCTCCTTCTCTTTCCTCCTCCTCCCTCATCTCTCCTTCTCTTTCCTCCTCTTTCCTCCTCCTCCCTCATCTCTCCTTCTCTTTCCTCCTCCTCCCTCATCTCTCCTTCTCTTTCCTCCTCCTCCCTCATCTCTCCTCTCTCCTCCTCTTTCCTCCTCCTCCCTCATCTCTCCTTCTCTTTCCTCCTCCTCCCTCATCTCTCCTTCTCTTTCCTCCTCCTCCCTCATCTCTCCTTCTCTTTCCTCCTCCTCCCTCATCTCTCCTTCTCTTTCCTCCTCCTCCTCCTCCTCTCTCCCTTCTCTTTCCTCTTCTCTCCTCCTCCCTCCTCTTTCCTCCTCTCTCCTCCTGCCTCCTCTCTCCTCCTCCTCCTCCCTCCTCCTCCCTCCTCTCTCCTGCTATTTCCTCTTTCCTCCTCCTCTTTCCTCCCTCCTCTCTCCTCCTCTCTCCTCCTTCCTCCTCCTCCCTCCTCCTCCCTGCTCTCTCCTCTTTCCTCCTCCTCTTTCCTCCCTCCTCTCTCCTCCTCTCTCCTCCTTCCTCCTCCTCCCTCTTCCTCCCTCCTCTCTCCTCCTCTCATCTCCTCCTCCCTACTCTCTCCTCCTCTTTCCTCCTCCTCCCTTCCTCCTCCTCCCTCCTCTCTCATTCTCTCTCCTTCTCTTTCCTCCTCCTCCCTCCTCTTTTCTCCTTCTCCTCTTATCTCCTCCTCCCTCCTCTCCTCTCCTCCTCTATCCTCCTCCTCCTCCCTCCTCCTTCCTCCTCCCCGTCCCTCCTCCTCTTTCCTTCCTCCTCCTCCCTTCTCTCTCCTTCTCCTTCCTCCTCCTCCCTCCTCCTCTTTCATCCTCCTCCCTCCTCCCTCCTCTTTCCTCCTCCTCCCTCCTCCCTCCTCTTTCCTTCCTCCTCCTCCCTTCTATCCCCTTCTCTTTCCTCCCCCTCCCTCCTCCTCCCTCCTCCTTTCTCCTCCTCCTCCCTCCTCTCTCCTCCTCCTCCCTCCTCCTGCATAATTATACATGCACTTTACATAGGAATCATTCCAAAACATATGGTATGACCCCTTAAGTTTTAGATGCACTATTGTAAAGTGACTGTTCCACTGGATGTCATAAGGTGAATGCACCAATTTGTAAGTCGCTCTGGATAAGAGCGTCTGCTAAATGACTTAAATGTAAATGTAAATGTTATACACAATATTAGGCCCAGCCTTTGGAACATTCCTAGATATGGCTACTGTATTGTGATCATTCCATCCGATGGATTTGGATACTGCTTTAAAAAACAAAAACTGCAGCATTTGTAGAGTTGTGATCAATACATGTTGATGATTTCATTCCTGTGCTGTTTGTAACTACGCTGGTAGGTTGATTGATAACCTGAACCAGGTTACAGGTGCTAGTTACAGTTTGAAGCTTTCTCATGAGGGGGCAGTCTGATGAAAGCCAAGTCAATATTTAAATCACCCAGAAAGTATACATCTGTATTGATATCACATACATTATCACATACATTATCACATACATTATCACATACATTATCACATACATTATCACATACATTATCAAGCATTTCACACATATTATCCAGATACTGACTGTTCGCTCTTGGGGGTCTACAGCAGCTTGCCAACAGAATGGGCTTTAGGGGAGGCAGATGAACCTGCATCCATATTACTTCAATGGTATTTAACGTGAGATTCTCTCTAAGCTTTATAGGAATGTGGTCTGAATATTAACAGCCACAACTCCACCTTTGGCATTTTAGTATCTTTATAACCTTATATTGCTACCACTGTATTATCGAAGGTATTATCGAAGTGAGTTTCAGAGATTGTCAGAATATGAACGTCATCTGTTACTAGCAAATTATTTATTTCACGAACCTTGTTTCTTCAGCTACATATGTTAACGTGGGCTATTTTGAGCACTTTTAAATTTATTTGTAACACTTTTCTGGGATGTTATTCGTGCAGGCTGAGCTGCACACAGTGGATTTCCTACTAGGGCTCAACCAACTCAGTTCTAACACTATTACTCTGGTTCATAGGCACATGATTACTGTGCACAATAGCTGTAGGACCAGCAGAGGCATTCAGGGCAGTAAGAGGGACATACATTAGGTAACTTACATTGTGTCGTCCAACTGTAGTGTACATTTGTTGTAGCATTATGAAAACTTAGCGACACAATGGTAGAGATTAAATGAGCTGGATGACAAAGCAAAAATATATTTTTCCAAATTTAAGCAAATTTATTACAATTTTTAAAAACGGAAACATCACATTTACATAAGTATTTAGACCCTTTACTCAGTACTTTGTTGAAGCATCTTTGGTAGAAATTACAGCCTCGAGTCTTCTTGGGTATGACGCTACAAGCTCGGCACACCTGTATTTGGGAGTTTCTCCCATTATTCTCTGCAGATCCTAACAAGCTCTGTCAGGTTGGATGGGGAGTGTCGCTGAATACAGTGGGGCAGAAAAGTATTTAGTCAGCCACCAATTGTGCAAGTTCTCCCACTTAAAAGATGAGAGGCCTGTAATTTTCATCATAGGTACACTTCAACTATGACAGACAAAATGAGAGAGAAAAAAATCCAGAAAATCACCCCATCGCTGCTAGGGTCGAGTCATGCCTCCTCTGAAACATGACCCACCAAACCGCGTACCTTAAGACCTGCCCGCTCGGTCAGAGTGACCATCGGATTCTTGATCACTTCCCGACCAAGGCCCTTCCCCCGATTGCTCAGTTTGGCCCGGGGGCCAGCTCAAGGAAGAGTTTTGGTTGTTCCAAACTTATTCCATTTAAGAAGGAAGAGGCCACTGTGTTCTTGGGGACCTTCGATGCTGCAGAAATATTTTGGTACCTTTCCCCAGATCTTCCTTCGACCTCATAGCTTGGTTTTATGCTGACAGTCACTGTCAACTGTGGGGCCTTATATAGACCGGCTTGTGCATTTCCAAATCATGTCCAATCAATTGAATTTACCACAGGTGGACTCCAATCAAGTTGTCTAAAAATCTTAAAGATGATCTATGGAAACAGGATGCGACTGAGCTCAATGTTGAGTCTTATAGCAAAGGGTCTGAATACTTATGTAAGTAAGGCATTTCTGTTTTTTATTTTTACATTTGCAAAAATTTCGAAAAACCTGTTTTTGCGTCGTCATTATGGGGTGTTGTGTGTAGATTGATAAGTAAAAAAAATGTATTCATCCATTTTAGAATAAGGCTGTAATGTAACAAAATGTAGAAAAAGTCAAGGGGTCTAAATACTTTTAGAATGGACTGTATCCGTCCTGTATTCTGTTTCAATCAAAGCACATTCTGCCTCGTGTGCTGTTGAGTTCATACCACATTATAATCTTTTGGGATTATTCAACTAACCATTATAAAATCTCAGAAGAAATTAGTTTTTTTTGTTGTTTTTGTTGTCCAACATTAAGGTTATACTATCATTGTGATCTTCCAAGACATTGGTTCAGCTTTGATCTAACTTTACTAAACCAGCACCATTGTGCTCCGTGGTGCTCTGTGGTGCTCTGTGGTGCTCTGTGGTGCTCTCTGGTGCTCCGTGGTGCCCCGTGGTGCTCCGTGGTGCTCTGTGGTGCTCTGTGGTGCTCTGTGGTGCTCCGTGGTGCTCTGTGGTGCTCTGTGGTGCTCCTACAGCACCACACCCCTGCCGTCCACTGCATCGACTGAGCAATTGAATCATGACCTACTCTTGCTGAAGAAATGAGAGACCATGTGTGACTGTTTTAAGAAAACCTCAATATGCCTCCCGAGTGGCACAGCGATCTAAGGCACCACATGGCAATGCTAGAGGCATCACTACAAACCCGGGTTCGAGCCCAGGCTCTGTTGCAGCCAGCCGCGACCGGCAGAACCATGAGGCAGCACACAATTGGCCCAGAGTCGTCTAGGTTAGGGGAGGATTTGGGCAGCCGGGATGTCCTTGTCCCTTCGTGCTCTAGCGACTCCTTGTGGCGGGCTGGGCGCATGCACGCTGAATCGTGTCGCCATTTGTATGGTGTTTCCTCTGACGCATTGGTGCGGCTGGCTTCCGGGTTAAGCAGACAGGTGTTAAGAAGCGTGGTTTGGCGGTTCAAGTTTCGGAGGACGCATGACTCTACCTTCGCCTCTCCCGAGCCTATTCGGGAGTTTCAACGATGAGACAAGATCGTAATTAGATCACAATTGGGTGTCATGAAATTGGGGAGAAAAAGAAATACCCTAGTTGATCAGTAAAAGCTATGGGGAAGCTCAGAAATCCTCTATGTCCCCTGAATCATAAATCATACCGATCAGTTTGTGCTTCATCACAACCAACAATCACCAGTTCAGATTTATGTTCGCTAAGTGCCATCCCATTCCTTATACTTTAGAAACATGATTTTCTTGAAATGTCTCTGTGGGCCTCGCTGAGTGGGTCCGGACCATTCTGAACCAATTAATGTCAGGGAGGGGTTAGTACAACATCGCTGGCACTACACGACTACAATACTGAACATCTGTTGGCAATAGAGAGTAGAACTCAATAAATAAATCAAAGCCTTCCCCTCGTTCCCTGGGACATCCTTGTCTTTCAGAAGAGGTTTCTATTTGGGTAACGGTGCCAGAGATTAGAGGAAAAACTACTTTTTAATGCATTTTTTCATGGAGTATGTCCCAAATGGCACCCTATTGTCTATATAGTACACTACTTTCCACCAATGGGCCCTGGTCAAAAGAAGTTCACTAGAAATAGAATACGGTGCTCAGCTCAGCTCCTGCTACCTTTTGCTTAGTCTCATAGCTAGCTAGTGGATGCTAGATTTGGTTCTGGGGGGTTTGGTACTATATTGGATGGTGAAAAGGAAAAAAGTCCTTAACTATAATTGCTTTTATTGTGATTATTCTTTTGGAGAAATGAGTGCATGAACTCCTCAGTTGTCGGTAATTAAGCTGAGTAGATTCCAGGGTTTTAGGTTTCTTCTCCCTTAATAAGTGGCTCAACAAACTCCCTACAGGCCTCCCTGCATGTGTGTGTGCGTTTGAGTGCCTCTTTTGTGTGTGTGTGTGTGGTTCTCCTTAGTAGTCTCTACGCACCCTGCTGTAACAGAGGTTACAAGTATCAATGGGCCTGGCCAGTCGGCTGACAATAAGCTGCATTAGCTAGTGGTTGATGTTCGACCCTTATACCCCCTCAGGCCCTCTAAACCCACCAGTCTGAGGGTAGTATCTCTAAATCCATCAGTCAGAGAGGGTGGTCTCTGTAAATCCACCAGTCAGAAGGTAGTCTCTCTAAATCCACCAGTCAGAGAGGGTGTTCTCTGTAAATCCACCAGTCAGGAGGTAGTCTCTCTAAATCCATCAGTCAGAGAGGGTGGTCTCTCTAAATCCACCAGTCAGAGAGGGTGGTCTCTCTAAATCCACCTGTCAGTGAGGGTGGTCTCTCTAAATCCATCAGTCAGAGAGGGTGGTCTCTCCAAATCCATCAGTCAGAGAGGGTGGTCTCTCTAAATCCACCAGTCAGAGTGGGTGGTCTCTCTAAATCCATCAGTCAGAGAGGGTGGTCTCTCTAAATCCATCAGACAGAGAGGGTAGTCTCTATGGTGTACTAACAGACTCCTGACCTGAGTCAAAGGGAAGATTAAGTAGCATGTTAGGCTACTGATTTCTGTCATTTATTGGCAAAGACACATTGTAACAGCTAGTGTGTGTGTGTGTGTGTGTGTGTGTGTGTGTGTGTGTGTGTGTGTGTGTGTGTGTGTGTGTGTGTGTGTGTGTGTGTGTGTGTGTGTGTGTGTGTGTGTGTGTGTGTGTGTGTGTGTGTGTGTGTGTGTGTGTGCGTGCGTGTGACCATCAGCCAGATTATGATTTGAGTATCTCTTGCAGGCTTTAGACATTGTATTTTTTGAAGCTTGAAGGCCTGTTAGTCAGCTAGAAAAGGTTTAGCATGTTCTCTCTTTTCAAGACTTTGAGTTCTTCCAAGAGCTTAGCATCAGACGAACATCAAATCCCATTTGAGCGCTACAGACTTAAACTATGAGAATCCACTCAGTTCCTTACAATATTTCCGAGACGATTACATAACATTCCATCACGATTTTCGTACTATTATGACCTAAGATTACATCACAAATATTCCAAGGATATATTAATGCATTCTGTAAAGAAACATACATTGAATTGAATTTCGTTGACACAATTTATAAATGCTTTATATAGCCTACATAAAGGATTCATAAGCACTACATAAATGCTTCACAAATCATCTATAAGCGTATGTCTACTATGTCTAAATGGTGTAAAGAAAAACATACATAGTGCGTTATGTCACATTTAGCAATTCATCCTTATGTCACCCTTTATACACCATTTATAGAGTGTGACATTGGCAGAGGATTTGTGAAGCGTTTATGTAGTGATTATGAGACAGTGATTATGAGACAGTGATTATGAGACAGTGATTATGAGACATTTATGTAGTGGTTATGAGACATTTATGTAGTGGTTATGAGGCATTTATGTAGTGATTATGAGACATTTATGTAGTGGTTATCAGACATTTATGTAGATATGAGACATTTATGTAGTGGTTATCAGACATTTATGTAGATATGAGACATTTATGTAGTGGTTATCAGACATTTATGTAGTGGTTATCAGACATTTATGTAGATATGAGACATTTATGTAGATATGAGACATTTATGTAGTGGTTATGAGACATTTATGTAGTGATTATGAGACATTATGTACGGTATATAAAGCCTTTATAAGTTGTATTTAATATTTTATAATAACCCTTGTCCTTTTTTCAGACTCTCCACAATTTCCCCATGTCTCGCTTAAAAATATGGATGTGTTTTCCACATGTTAATTAACTGTCTCTGTCTTTCTGTGAAATACAATCCCACAAGTTCACACAGACCACATCTAACCCGAATCTATCCCAGTTGACAACTTCTTCACCCGTCAGCGACTCCTGTGTGTGTGTGTGTGTGTGTGTGTGTGTGTGTGTGTGAGTGTGTTTGTGTGTGTGTGGCTCTGTTCAGCAGAGCCACACACTGCTATTCAGTTTGCTCTGGTTCTGTTCAGCAGCCACACACACACACACACACACACACACACACACACACACACACACACACACACACACACACACACACACACACACACACACACACACACACACACACACACACACACACACACACACACACACACACACACACACACACAGAGAGAGAGGCAACGCTGCTGGTGTTCCCCATAACAGCCTGCTGAGTCAATCCAGCAGGGATTGATTGTGACATGAATCTCAGTGATTCACTAGCCGGTTCTGTTCTGGGTCTGTCCTGACCATCCTTATCATGTGGTCTGATCACAGAGAACTTCCATCTGTGCTTTCCCTTCTTCCACACTCCTAATTTCAGTCATCCAGCTCCCTGTATGCTTTGTATGGTGAGAAGAAGTTTCTTTAGACTCTACTTTAGACGGTTCTGTAGTATGTCTTTCTTCAGTCCTTTGATGGACTCTTTGGGTCTCTGAAACCTACACCAACCCTGCCCCACACCTACACCAATCAACCCTGTCCTAAACCTACACCAATCAACCCTGTCCTAAACCTACACCAATCAACCCTGTCCTAAACCTACACCTATCAACCCTGTCCTAAACCTACACCAATCAACCCTGTCCTAAACCTACACCAATCAACCCTGTCCTAAACCTACACCAATCAACCATGTCCTAAACCTACACCAATCAACCCTGTCCTAAACCTACACCAATCAACCCTGTCCTAAACCTACACCAATCAACCCTGTCCTAAACCTACACCAATCAACCCTGTCCTAAACCTACACCAATCAACCCTGTCCTAAACCTACACCAATCAACCCTGTCCTAAACCTACACCAATCAACCCTGTCCTAAACCTACACCAATCAACCCTGTCCCAAACCTACACCAATCAACCCTGTCCTAAACCTACACCAATCAACCCTGTCCTAAACCTACACCAATCAACCCTGTCCTAAACCTACACCAATCAACCCTGTCCTAAACCTACACCAATCAACCCTGTCCTAAACCTACACCAATCAACCCTGTCCTAAACCTACACCAATCAACCCTGTCCTAAACCTACACCAATCAACCCTGTCCTAAACCTACACCAATCAACCCTGTCCTAAACCTACACCAATCAACCATGTCCTAAACCTACACCAATCAACCCTGTCCTAAACCTACACCAATCAACCCTGTCCTAAACCTACACCAATCAACCCTGTCCTAAACCTACACCAATCAACCCTGTCCTAAACCTACACCAATCAACCCTGTCCTAAACCTACACCAATCAACCCTGTCCTAAACCTACACCAATCAACCCTGTCCTAAACCTACACCAATCAACCCTGTCCCAAACCTACACCAATCAACCCTGTCCTAAACCTACACCAATCAACCCTGTCCTAAACCTACACCAATCAACCCTGTCCTAAACCTACACCAATCAACCCTGTCCTAAACCTACACCAATCAACCCTGTCCTAAACCTACACCAATCAACCCTGTCCTAAACCTACACCAATCAACCCTGTCCTAAACCTACACCAATCAACCCTGTCCTAAACCTACACCAATCAACCCTGTCCCAAACCTACACCAATCAACCATGTCCCAAACCTACACCAATCAACCCTGTCCTAAACCTACACCAATCAACCATGTCCTAAACCTACACCAATCAACCCTGTCCCAAACCTACACCAATCAACCCTGTCCTAAACCTACACCAATCAACCCTGTCCTAAACCTACACCAATCAACCCTGTCCTAAACCTACACCAATCAACCCTGTCCTAAACCTACACCAATCAACCCTGTCCTAAACCTACACCAATCAACCCTGTCCTAAACCTACACCAATCAACCCTGTCCTAAACCTACACCAATCAACCCTGTCCTAAACCTACACCAATCAACCCTGCCCCATACCTACACCAATCAACCCTGTCCTAAACCTACACCAATCAACCCTGTCCTAAACCTACACCAATCAACCCTGTCCTAAACCTACACCAATCAACCCTGTCCTAAACCTACACCAATCAACCCTGTCCTAAACCTACACCAATCAACCCTGTCCCAAACCTACACCAATCAACCCTGTCCTAAACCTACACCAATCACCAATCACCAATCACAATCAATACACCAATCAAGAACTACTGAATATAAGATCAGCGTCAACTCACCATCAGTACGACCAAGAATATGTTTTCCGCGACGCGGATCCTGTGTTCTGCCTTACAAACAGGACAACGGAATGGATCGCATGCAGCGACCCAAGGAAACGACTCCGAAAAAGAGGGAAACGCGGCGGTGTTCTGGTCAGACTCCGAAAAAGGGCACATCGCGCACCACTTCCCAGTATTCTTCTTGCCAATGTCCAGTCTCTCGACAACAAGGTTGATGAAATCCGAGCAAGGGTGGCATTCCAGAGGGATATCAGAGACTGCAACGTTCTCTGCTTTACGGAGACATGGCTTACTAGGAAAACGCTATCCAGGGCGGTACAGCCAACGGGTTTCTCCACGCATCGCGCCGACAGAAACAAACATCTCTCTGGTAAGAAGAGTGGAGGGGGCGTATGCCTCATGACTAACGGGACATGGTGTGATGAAGGAAACATACAGGAACTCAAATCCTTCTGTTCACCTGATTTAGAATTCCTCACAATCAAATGTAGACCGCATTATCTTCCAAGAGAATTCTCTTCGATTATAATCACAGCCGTATATATCCCCCCCAAGCAGACACATCGATGGCTCTGAACGAACTTTATTTAACTCTTTGCAAACTGGAAAACATTTATCCGGAGGCTGCATTCATTGTAGCTGGGGATTTTAACAAAGCCAATCTGAAAACAAGACTCCCTAAATTTTATCAGCATATCGATTGCGCAACCAGGGGTGGTAAAACCTTGGATCACTGTTACTCTAACTTCCGCGACGCATATAAGGCCCTGCCCCGCCCCCTTTCGGAAAAGCTGACCACGACTCCATTTTGCTGATCCCTGCCTACAGGCAGAAATTAAAACAAGAGGCTCCCACGCTGAGGTCTGTCCAACGCTGGTCAGACCAAGCTGACTCTACACTCCAAGACTGCTTCCATCACGTGGACTGGGACATGTTTGTATTGCGTCAGATGGGAATATTGACGAATACGCTGATTCGGTGTGCGAGTTCATTAGAACGTGTTTCGAAGATGTCGTTCCCATAGCAACGATAAAAACATTCCCTAACCAGAAACCGTGATTGATGGCAGCATTTCGCGTGAAACTGAAAGCGCGAACCACTGCTTTTAATCAGGCAAGGTGTCTGGCAACATGACTGAATACAAACAGTGCAGCTATTCCCTCCGTAAGGCTATCAAACAAGCTAAGCGTCAGTACAGAGACAAAGTGGAATCTCAATTCAATGGCTCAGACACAAGAGGCATGTGGCAGGGTCTACAGTCAATCACGGACTACAAGATGAAATCCAGCCCAGTCACGGACCAGGATGTCTTGCTCCCAGGCAGACTAAATAACTTTTTTTTGCCCGCTTTGAGGACAATACAGTGCCACTGACACGGCCTGCAACGGAAACATGCAGTCTCTCCTTCACTGCAGCCGAGGTGATTAAGACATTTAAACGTACAACCTCGCAAGGCTGCAGGCCCAGACGGCATCCCCAGCCGCGCCCTCCGAGCATGCGCAGACCAGCTGGCCGGTGTGTTTACGGACATATTCAATCAATCCCTATGCTCAGTCTGCTGTTCCCACATGCTTCAAGAGGGCCACCATTGTTCCTGTTCCCAAGAAAGCTAAGGTAACTGAGCTAAACGACTACCGCCCCGTAGCACTCACTTCCGTCATCATGAAGTGCTTTGAGAGACTAGTCAAGGACCATATCACCTCCACCCTACCTGACACCCTAGACCCACTCCAATTTGCTTACCGCCCAAATAGGTCCACAGACGATGCAATCTCAACCACACTGCACACTGCCCTAACCCACCTGGACAAGAGGAATACCTATGTGAGAATGCTGTTCATCGACTACAGCTCGGCATTCAACACCATAGTACCCTCCAAGCTCGTCATCAAGCTCGAGACCCTGGGTCTCGACCCCGCCCTGTGCAACTGGGTACTGGACTTCCTGACGGGCCGCCCCCAGGTGGTGAGGGTAGGCAACAACATCTCCTCCCCGCTGATCCTCAACACGGGGGCCCCACAAGGGTGCGTTCTGAGCCCTCTCCTGTACTCCCTGTTCACCCACGACTGCGTGGCCACGCACGCTCCAACTCAATCATCAAGTTTGCGGACGACACAACAGTGGTAGGCTTGATTACCAACAACGACGAGACGGCCTACAGGGAGGAGGTGAGGGCCCTTGGAGTGTGGTGTCAGGAAAATAACCTCACACTCAACGTCAACAAAACTAAGGAGATGATTGTGGACTTCAGGAAACAGCAGAGGGAACACCCCCTATCCACATCGATGGAACAGTAG